>NC_091012.1:1925000-2160000 GCF_041146395.1 Eulemur rufifrons | reverse complement strand
AGGGTTGAGGTTTACGGTTAGGGTTAAGATGAGGGGTTAAGGTTTGGTACAGGGTTAGGGTTAAGTGTTAGGTTTAGGGTTGAAGATTAGGATTAGGGTTAGGATTAAAGGTTAGCGTGAGAGTTAACGCTTAGGGTTAAGGTTAAGAGTTAGGGTTTAGGGTTAGGGTTAGGGTTAGTTTTAGGGTTAGAGTTATGTGCTATGGTTTGTGTTAGAGGTTAGGGTTAGGTTTACTGGTCACGGTTAGGGTTACGTTTAGGGGGTAGCATTAGGGTTAGGGTTAGGGTTAAGGGATAGGATTAGGGATAAGTGTTGGGCTTAGGGTTAGGGTTTAGTGTAAGGGTTAGCATTAAGGATTAGGGTTAGGGTCAGGGTTAAATGTTTGGGTGCGGTTAATGGTTAGGGTCAGGTTTAAGGTTCACAGATAGGGTTAGTGTTAAGGGTTACGGGTAGGTTTAGGGTTCAGGGTTAGTGTTAGCATTAGGGCTTAAGGTTAGGATTAGGCGGTAGGTTAGATTTAGGGTTAGATCTAGGCGTTAGGGTAAGGGCTAGCGTTAGGGTTAAGAGATAGGGTTAGGTTTAATGCTTAGGATTAGGGTTAGGGTTTGGGGTTAAAGTAAGTGTTAGGGGTTAGGTTTAAGGATCCAAGGTTAGGGTTATTTTTAGCTGTAGTGTTAGGGTTAGGGATAAGGGATCCCATTAGCATTAAGGGTCTTCCTTACTGTAGGGTTAAGGGTTAGGCTTAGAGTTAAAGGTTAAGGTTAGTGTCAGGGTTAAGATTTAGGGTGAGGGTTAACGGTTAGGGTAAAGGTTAAGTGTTAGGTTTAGGGATTAGTGATTAGGGTTTTTGGTTAGGGTTAGGGTTAGGGATAGTGTTAGGGTTAGCGGTTAGGAGTTAGTGTTTTATGAAGGGGTATGGTTAGAATTAGGATTGGGGTTAGAGTTAGGGTGAGGTATAGGGGTTAGGTTTCGGGGTTAGTTTTAGGGTAAAAGGATAGGATTAGGGTTACGGGTTGGGCTTAGTTTTAGGGTTAAAGTTTACTGCTTGGGTTAGGGATAGGGTTCAGGGTTAGCTTTAGGGGTTCTGGTTAGGGTTAGGTGTTAGGTTAGTGTCAGGGTTAGGTCTAGTCGTGAGGGTAAGGTTTAGGGTTAGCTTTAAGAGCTAGGGTTAGGTTTAATGGTTAGGATTAGGATTAGGGTTAAGGGTTAGGGTAAGGCTTAGGGGTTAGGGTGAAGGGTTAGGGTCAAGGGTTAGGGTTTTTGTTAGGCATAGCGTTGGGGTTAGAAGTAAGGGTTACTGTCAGTGTTAGGGTTGTAGGTAGGGTTACGGTTAGGGTTAGCGGTTTAGAATTAGGGTTAGGGATTAGGTGTCACAGTGATGACTAGGAGATAGGGTTATAATTATGGGATAGGGGTTGTTCTCAGGAAATGGGTTATGCATTAACGTTAGGATAAGAGGTTAAATTTAGGCACACGGTGAGGTTTACGTGTTAAGGGGAGAAATAGGAACAGGGATGGGTGTTATGTTCAGGGTTAGGGTTATCTGTTAAAGGTACTGCTTATGCTTAGCGCACGGGCCCTGTCTGCATTAGGCGGGCGGGGGGAGTTTAGGGGGCTGGGATTGTACCCGGGAACCCACTCTATCATACTCTGGGTATGGGCCCGTGGGTTTCATGCAGGACACAGTGGTAGAGCCTCCTTTCACGCATGGCATGGGAGGATTGCAGGCTTTCTAAACTCTAAGAAAGCAAGAAGTCTGAGAATTAGATTTAGGGTTAGGGTTATGGTTAGGGTTAAGGATGAAGTTTAGTGTTAGGGTGAGGGCTTAGGGTTAGGGATTAGGGTTAGGGTTAAAGGTTACTCTTAGGTTTAACGGTTACACTTTGGTTTAGGGTTGAGGATTACGGTTAGGGTTAAGATGAGGGGTTAGGGTTTGGTACAGGGTTAGGGTTAAGTGTTAGGTTTAGGGTTGAAAATTAGGATTAGGGTTAGGATTAAAGGTTAGCGTGAGAGTTAACGCTTAGGGTTAAGGTTAAGAGTTAGGGTTTAGGGTTAGGGTTAGGCTTAGGGTTAGTTTTAGGGTTAGAGTTATGTGCTATGGTTTGTGTTAGAGGTTAGGGTTAGGTTTACCGGTCACGATTAGGGTTACGTTTAGGGGGTAGCATTAGGGTTAGGGTTAGGGTTAAGGGATAGGATTAGGGTTAAGTGTTGGGCTTAGGGTTAGGGTTTAGTGTTAGGTTTATCATTAAGGATTAGGGTTAGAATCAGGGTTAAATGCTTGGGTGCGGGTAATGGTTAGGGTCTGGGTTAAGGTTCACGGATAGGGTTAGTGTTAAGGGTTACGGGTAGGTTTAGGGTTCAGGGTTAGTGTTAGCATTAGGGCTTAAGGTTAGGATTAGGCGGTGGGTTAGATTTAGGGTTAGATTTAGGCGTTAGGGTAAGGGCTAGCGTTAGGGTTAAGAGATAGGGTTAGGTTTAATGCTTAGGATTAGGGTTAGGGTTTGGGGTTAAAGTAAGTGTTAGGGGTTAGGTTTAAGGATCCAAGGTTAGGGTTATTTTTAGCTGTAGTGTTAGGGTTAGGGATAAGGGATCCCATTAGCATTAAGGGTCTTCCTTACTGTAGGGTTAAGGGTTAGGCTTAGAGTTAAAGGTTAAGGTTAGGGTCAGTGTTAAGAATTAGGGTGAGGGTTAACAGTTAGGGTAAAGGTTAAGCGTTAGGGTTAGGGATTAGTGATTAGGGTTTTTGGTTAGTGTTAGGGTTAGCGGTTAGGAGTTAGTGTTTTATGAAGGGGTATGGTTAGAATTAGGATTGGGGTTAGAGTTAGGGTGAGGTATAGGGGTTAGGTTTCGGGGTTAGTTTTAGGGTAAAAGGATAGGATTAGTGTTACGGGTTGGGCTTAGGTTTAGGGTTAAAGTTTACTGCTGGGGTTAGGGATAGGGTTCAGGGTTAGCTTTAGGGGTTCTGGTTAGGGTTATGTGTTAGGTTAGTGTCAGGGTTAGGTCTAGTCGTGAGGGTAAGGTTTAGGGTTAGCTTTAAGAGCTAGGGTTAGGTTTAATGGTTAGGATTAGTTTTAGGGTTAAGGGTTAGGGTAAGGCTTAGGGGTTAGGGTGAAGGGTTAGGGTCAAGGATTAGGGTTTTTGTTAGGCATAGCGTTGGGGTTAGAAGTAAGGGTTACTGTCAGTGTTAGGGTTGTAGGTAGGGTTACGGTTAGGGTTAGCGGTTTAGAATTAGGGTTAGGGATTAGGTGTCACAGTGATGACTAGGAGATAGGGTTAGAATTATGGGATAGGGGTTGTTTTCAGGAAATGGGTTATGCATTAACGTTAGGATAAGAGGTTAAAGTTAGGCGCACGGTGAGGTTTACGTGTTAAGGGGAGAAATAGGAACAGGGTTGGGTGTTATGTTCAGGGTTAGGGTTATCTGTTAAAGGTATTGTTTATGCTTAGCGCACGGGCCCTGTCTGCATTAGGCGGGCGGGGGGAGTTTAGGGGGCTGGGATTGTACCCGGGAACCCACTCTATCATACTCTGGGTATGGGCCCATGGGTTTCATGCAGGACACAGTGGTAGAGCCTCCTTTCACGCATGGCATGGGAGGATTGCAGGCTTTCTAAACTCTAAGAAAGCAAGAAGTTTTAGAATTAGATTTAGGGTTAGGATTATGGTTAGGGTTAAGGATGAAGTTTAGTGTTAGTGTGAGGGCTTAGGGTTAGGGATTAGGGTTAGCGTTAAAGGTTACTCTTAGGTTTAACGGTTCCACTTTGGTTTAGGGTTGAGGTTTAAGGTTAGGGTTAAGATGAAGGGTTAGGGTTTGGTACAGGGTTAGGGTTAAGTGTTAGGTTTAGGGTTGAAGACTAGGATTAGGTTTAGGATTAAAGGTTAGCGTGAGAGTTAACGCTTAGCGTTAAGTTTAAGAGTTAGGGTTTAGGGTTAGGGTTAGGGTTAGGGTTAGTTTTAGGGTTAGAGTTATGTGCTATGTTTTGTGTTAGAGGTTAGGGTTAGGTTTACTGGTCACGGTTAGGGTTACGTTTAGGGGGTAACATTAGGGTTAGGGTTAGGGTTAAGAGATAGGATTAGGGTTAAGTGTTGGGCTTAGGGTTAGGGTTAAGTGTTAGGGTTAGCATTAAGGATTAGGGATAAGGTCAGGGTTAAATGCTTGGGTGCGGGTAATGGTTAGGGTCAGGGTTAAGGTTCACGGATAGGGTTAGTGTTAAGGGTTACGGGTAGGTTTAGGGTTCAGGGTTAGTGTTAGCATTAGGGCTTAAGGTTAGGATTAGGCGGTAGGTTAGATTTAGGGTTAGATCTAGGCGTTAGGGTAAGGGCTAGCGTTAGGGTTAAGAGATAGGGTTAGGTTTAATGCTTAGGATTAGGGTTAGGATTTGGGGTTAAAGTAAGTGTTAGGGGTTAGGTGTAAGGATCCAAGGTTAGGGTTATTTTTAGCTGTAGTGTTAGGGTTAGGGATAAGGGATCCCATTAGCATTAAGGGTCTTCCTTACTGTAGGGTTAAGGGTTAGGCTTAGAGTTAAAGGTTAAGGTTAGGGTCAGTGTTAAGATTTAGGATGAGGGTTAACATTTAGGGTAAAGGTTAAGCGTTAGGGTTAGGGATTAGTGATTAGGGTTTTTGGTTAGTGTTAGGGTTAGCGGTTAGGAGTTAGTGTTTTATGAAGGGGTATGGTTAGAATTAGGATTGGGGTTAGAGTTAGGGTGAGGTATAGGGGTTAGGTTTAGGGGTTAGTTTTAGGGTAAAAGGATAGGATTAGGGTTACGGGTTGGGCTTAGGTTTAGGTTTAAAGTTTACTGCTAGGGTTAGGGATAGGGTTCAGCGTTAGCTTTAGGGGTTCTGGTTAGGGGTAGGTGTTAGGTTAGTGTCAGGGTTAGGTCTAGTCGTGAGGGTAAGGTTTAGGGTTAGCTTTAAGAGCTAGGGTTAGGTTTAATGGTTAGGATTAGGATTAGGGTTAAGGGTTAGGGTAAGGCTTAGGGGTTAGGGTGAAGGGTTAGGGTCAAGGGTTAGGGTTTTTGTTAGGCATAGCGTTGGGGTTAGAAGTAAGGGTTACTGTCAGTGTTAGGGTTGTAGGTAGGGTTACGGTTAGGGTTAGCGGTTTAGAATTAGGGTTAGGGATTAGGTGTCACAGTGATGACTAGGAGATAGGGTTAGAATTATGGGATGGGGTTGTTCTCAGGAAATGGGTTATGCATTAACGTTAGGATAAGAGGTTAAAGTTAGGCGCACGGTGAGGTTTACGTGTTAAGGGGAGAAATAGGAACAGGGTTGGGTGTTATGTTCAGGGTTAGGGTTATCTGTTAAAGGTATTGTTTATGCTTAGCGCACGGGCCCTGTCTGCATTAGGCGGGCGGGGGGAGTTTAGGGGGCTGGGATTGTACCCGGGAACCCACTCTATCATACTCTGGGTATGGGCCCATGGGTTTCAAGCAGGACACAGTGGTAGAGCCTCCTTTCACGCATGGCATCGGAGGATTGCAGGCTTTCTAAACTCTAAGAAAGCAAGAAGTCTGAGAATTAGATTTAGGGTTAGGATTCTGGTTAGGGTTAAGGATGAAGTTTAGTGTTAGGGTGAGGGCTTAGGGTTAGGGATTAGGGTTAGGGTTAAAGGTTACTCTTAGGTTTAACGGTTACACTTTGGTTTAGGGTTGAGGATAACGGTTAGGGTTAAGATGAGGGGTTAGGGTTTGGTACAGGGTTAGGGTTAAGTGTTAGGTTTAGGGTTGAAGATTAGGATTAGGGTTAGGATTAAAGGTTAGCGTGAGAGTTAACGCTTAGGGTTAAGCTTAAGAGTTAGGGTTTAGGGTTAGGGTTAGGGTTAGGGTTAGTTTTAGGGTTACAGTTATGTGCTATGGTTTGTGTTAGAGGTTAGGGTTAGGTTTACTGGTCACGGTTAGGGTTTCGTTTAGGGGTTAGCATTAGGGTTAGGGTTAGGGTTAGGGTTAGTTTTAGGGTTAGAGTTATGTGCTATGGTTTGTGTTAGAGGTTAGGGTTAGGTTTACTGGTCACGGTTAGGGTTACGTTTAGGGGTTAGCATTAGGGTTAGTGTTAGGGTTAAGGGATAGGTTTAGGGTTAAGTGTTGGGCTTAGGGTTAGGGTTTAGTGTTAATTTTAGCATTAAGGATTAGGGTTAGGGTCAGGGTTAAATGCTTGGGTGCGGGTAATGGTTAGGGTCAGGGTTTAGGTTCACGGATAGGGTTAGTGTTAAGGGTTACGGGTAGGTTTAGGGTTCAGGGTTAGTGTTAGCATTAGGGCTTAAGGTTAGGATTAGGCGGTAGGTTAGATTTAGGGTTAGATCTAGGCGTTAGGGTAAGGGCTAGCGTTAGGGTTAAGAGATAGGGTTAGGTTTAATGCTTAGGATTAGGGTTAGGGTTTGGGGTTAAAGTAAGTGTTAGGGGTTAGGTTTAAGGATCCAAGGTTAGGGTTATTTTTAGCTGTAGTGTTAGGGTTAGGGATAAGGGATCCCATTAGCATTAAGGGTCTTCCTTACTGTAGGGTTAAGGGTTAGGCTTAGAGTTAAAGGTTAAGGTTAGTGTCAGGGTTAAGATTTAGGGTGAGGGTTAACGGTTAGGGTAAAGGTTAAGTGTTAGGTTTAGGGATTAGTGATTAGGGTTTTTGGTTAGGGTTAGGGTTAGGGATAGTGTTAGGGTTAGCGGTTAGGAGTTAGTGTTTTATGAAGGGGTATGGTTAGAATTAGGATTGGGGTTAGAGTTAGGGTGAGGTATAGGGGTTAGGTTTCGGGGTTAGTTTTAGGGTAAAAGGATAGGATTAGGGTTACGGGTTGGGCTTAGGTTTAGGGTTAAAGTTTACTGCTTGGGTTAGGGATAGGGTTCAGGGTTAGCTTTAGGGGTTCTGGTTAGGGTTAGGTGTTAGGTTAGTGTCAGGGTTAGGTCTAGTCGTGAGGGTAAGGTTTAGGGTTAGCTTTAAGAGCTAGGGTTAGGTTTAATGGTTAGGATTAGGATTAGGGTTAAGGGTTAGGTTTAGGCTTAGGGGTTAGGGTGAAGGGTTAGGGTCAAGGGTTAGGGTTTTTGTTAGGCATAGCGTTGGGGTTAGAAGTAAGCGTTACTGTCAGTGTTAGGGTTGTAGGTAGGGTTACGGTTAGGGTTAGCGGTTTAGAATTAGGGTTAGGGATTAGGTGTCACAGTGATGACTAGGAGATAGGGTTATAATTATTGGATAGGGGTTGTTCTCAGGAAATGGGTTATGCATTAACGTTAGGATAAGAGGTTAAATTTAGGCACACGGTGAGGTTTACGTGTTAAGGGGAGAAATAGGAACAGGGATGGGTGTTATGTTCAGGGTTAGGGTTATCTGTTAAAGGTACTGCTTATGCTTAGCGCACGGGCCCTGTCTGCATTAGGCGGGCGGGGGGAGTTTAGGGGGCTGGGATTGTACCCGGGAACCCACTCTATCATACTCTGGGTATGGGCCCGTGGGTTTCATGCAGGACACAGTGGTAGAGCCTCCTTTCACGCATGGCATGGGAGGATTGCAGGCTTTCTAAACTCTAAGAAAGCAAGAAGTCTGAGAATTAGATTTAGGGTTAGGGTTATGGTTAGGGTTAAGGATGAAGTTTAGTGTTAGGGTGAGGGCTTAGGGTTAGGGATTAGGGTTAGGGTTAAAGGTTACTCTTAGGTTTAACGGTTACACTTTGGTTTAGGGTTGAGGATTACGGTTAGCGTTAAGATGAGGGGTTAGGGTTTGGTACAGGGTTACGGTTAAGTGTTAGGTTTAGGGTTGAAAATTAGGATTAGGGTTAGGATTAAAGGTTAGCGTGAGAGTTAACGCTTAGGGTTAAGGTTAAGAGTTAGGGTTTAGGGTTAGGGTTAGGGTTAGGGTTAGTTTTAGGGTTAGAGTTATGTGCTATGGTTTGTGTTAGAGGTTAGGGTTAGGTTTACCGGTCACGATTAGGGTTACGTTTAGGGGGTAGCATTAGGGTTAGGGTTAGGGTTAAGGGATAGGATTAGGGTTAAGTGTTGGGCTTAGGGTTAGGGTTTAGTGTTAGGTTTATCATTAAGGATTAGGGTTAGAATCAGGGTTAAATGCTTGGGTGCGGGTAATGGTTAGGGTCAGGGTTAAGGTTCACGGATAGGGTTAGTGTTAAGGGTTACGGGTAGGTTTAGGGTTCAGGGTTAGTGTTAGCATTAGGGCTTAAGGTTAGGATTAGGCGGTGGGTTAGATTTAGGGTTAGATTTAGGCGTTAGGGTAAGGGCTAGCGTTAGGGTTAAGAGATAGGGTTAGGTTTAATGCTTAGGATTAGGGTTAGGGTTTGGGGTTAAAGTAAGTGTTAGGGGTTAGGTTTAAGGATCCAAGGTTAGGGTTATTTTTAGCTGTAGTGTTAGGGTTAGGGATAAGGGATCCCATTAGCATTAAGGGTCTTCCTTACTGTAGGGTTAAGGGTTAGGCTTAGAGTTAAAGGTTAAGGTTAGGGTCAGTGTTAAGAATTAGGGTGAGGGTTAACAGTTAGGGTAAAGGTTAAGCGTTAGGGTTAGGGATTAGTGATTAGGGTTTTTGGTTAGTGTTAGGGTTAGCGGTTAGGAGTTAGTGTTTTATGAAGGGGTATGGTTAGAATTAGGATTGGGGTTAGAGTTAGGGTGAGGTATAGGGGTTAGGTTTCGGGGTTAGTTTTAGGGTAAAAGGATAGGATTAGTGTTACGGGTTGGGCTTAGGTTTAGGGTTAAAGTTTACTGCTGGGGTTAGGGATAGGGTTCAGGGTTAGCTTTAGGGGTTCTGGTTAGGGTTATGTGTTAGGTTAGTGTCAGGGTTAGGTCTAGTCGTGAGGGTAAGGTTTAGGGTTAGCTTTAAGAGCTAGGGTTAGGTTTAATGGTTAGGATTAGTTTTAGGGTTAAGGGTTAGGGTAAGGCTTAGGGGTTAGGGTGAAGGGTTAGGGTCAAGGATTAGGGTTTTTGTTAGGCATAGCGTTGGGGTTAGAAGTAAGGGTTACTGTCAGTGTTAGGGTTGTAGGTAGGGTTACGGTTAGGGTTAGCGGTTTAGAATTAGGGTTAGGGATTAGGTGTCACAGTGATGACTAGGAGATAGGGTTAGAATTATGGGATAGGGGTTGTTTTCAGGAAATGGGTTATGCATTAACGTTAGGATAAGAGGTTAAAGTTAGGCGCACGGTGAGGTTTACGTGTTAAGGGGAGAAATAGGAACAGGGTTGGGTGTTATGTTCAGGGTTAGGGTTATCTGTTAAAGGTATTGTTTATGCTTAGCGCACGGGCCCTGTCTGCATTAGGCGGGCAGGGGGAGTTTAGGGGGCTGGGATTGTACCCGGGAACCCACTCTATCATACTCTGGGTATGGGCCCATGGGTTTCATGCAGGACACAGTGGTAGAGCCTCCTTTCACGCATGGCATGGGAGGATTGCAGGCTTTCTAAACTCTAAGAAAGCAAGAAGTTTGAGAATTAGATTTAGGGTTAGGATTATGGTTAGGGTTAAGGATGAAGTTTAGTGTTAGTGTGAGGGCTTAGGGTTAGGGATTAGGGTTAGCGTTAAAGGTTACTCTTAGGTTTAACGGTTCCACTTTGGTTTAGGGTTGAGGTTTAAGGTTAGGGTTAAGATGAAGGGTTAGGGTTTGGTACAGGGTTAGGGTTAAGTGTTAGGTTTAGGGTTGAAGACTAGGATTAGGTTTAGGATTAAAGGTTAGCGTGAGAGTTAACGCTTAGCGTTAAGTTTAAGAGTTAGGGTTTAGGGTTAGGGTTAGGGTTAGGGTTAGTTTTAGGGTTAGAGTTATGTGCTATGTTTTGTGTTAGAGGTTAGGGTTAGGTTTACTGGTCACGGTTAGGGTTACGTTTAGGGGGTAGCATTAGGGTTAGGGTTAGGGTTAGGGTTAAGGGATAGGATTAGGGTAAACTGTTGGGCTTAGGGTTAGGGTTTAGTGTTAAGGTTACCATTAAGGATTAGGGTTAGGGTCAGGGTTAAATGCTTGGGTGCGGGTAATGTTTAGGGTCAAGGTTTAGGTTCACGGATAGGGTTAGTGTTAAGGGTTACGGGTAGGTTTAGGGTTCAGGGTTAGTGTTAGCATAAGGGCTTAAGGTTAGGATTAGGCAGTAGGTTAGATTTAGGGTTATATCTAGGCGTTAGGGTAAGGGCTAGTGTTAGGGTTAAGAGATAGCGTTAGGTTTAATGCTTAGGATTAGGGTTAGGGTTTGGGTTTAAAGTAAGTGTTAGGGGTTAGGTTTAAGGATCCAAGGTTAGGGTTATTTTTAGCTGTAGTGTTAGGGTTAGGGATAAGGGATCCCATTAGCATTAAGGGTCTTCCTTACTGTAGGGTTAAGGGTTAGGCTTAGAGTTAAAGGTTAAGGTTAGTGTCAGGGTTAAGATTTAGGGTGAGGGTTAACGGTTAGGGTAAAGGTTAAGCGTTAGGTTTAGGGATTAGTGATTAGGGTTTTTGGTTAGGGTTAGGGTTAGGGTTAGTGTTAGGGTTAGCGGTTAGGAGTTAGTGTTTTATGAAGGGGTATGGTTAGAATTAGGATTGGGGTTAGAGTTAGGGTGAGGTATAGGGGTTAGGTTTAGGGGTTAGTTTTAGGGTAAAAGGATAGGATTAGGGTTACGGGTTCGGCTTAGGTTTAGGGTTAAAGTTTACTGCTTGGGTTAGGGATTGGGTTCAGGGTTAGCTTTAGGGGTTCTGGTTAGGGTTAGGTGTTAGGTTAGTGTCAGGGTTAGGTCTAGTCGTGAGGGTGAGGTTTAGGGTTAGCTTTAAGAGCTAGGGTTAGGTTTAATGGTTAGGATTAGGATTAGGGTTAAGGGTTAGGGTAAGGCTAGGGGTTAGGGTGAAGGGTTAGGGTCCAGGGTTAGGGTTTTTGTTAGGCATAGCGTTGGGGTTAGAAGTAAGGGTTACTGTCAGTGTTAGGGTTGTAGGTAGGGTTACGGTTAGGGTTAGCGGTTTAGAATTAGGGTTAGGGATTAGGTGTCACAGTGATGACTAGGAGATAGGGTTATAATTATGGGATAGGGGTTGTTCTCAGGAAATGGGTTATGCATTAACGTTAGGATAAGAGGTTAAAGTTAGGCGCACGGTGAGGTTTACGTATTAAGGGGAGAAATAGGAACAGGGATGGGTGTTATGTTCAGGGTTAGGGTTATCTGTTAAAGGTATTGTTTATGCTTAGCGCACGGGCCCTGTCTGCATTAGGCGGGCGGGGGGACTTTAGGGGGCTGGGATTGTACCCGGGAACCCACTCTATCATACTCTGGGTATGGGCCCGTGGGTTTCATGCAGGACACAGTGGTAGAGCCTCCTTTCACGCATGGCATGGGAGGATTGCAGGCTTTCTAAACTCTAAGAAAGCAAGAAGTCTGAGAATTAGATTTAGGGTTAGGGTTATGGTTAGGGTTAAGGATGAAGTTTAGTGTTAGGGTGAGGGCTTAGGGTTAGGGATTAGGGTTAGGGTTAAAGGTTACTCTTAGGTTTAACGGTTACACTTTGGTTTAGGGTTGAGGTTTACGGTTAGGGTTAAGATGAGGGGTTAGGGTTTGGTACAGGGTTATGGTTAAGTGTTAGGTTTAGGGTTGAAGATTAGGATTAGGGTTAGGATTAAAGGTTAGCGTGAGAGTTAACGCTTAGGGTTAAGGTTAAGAGTTAGGGTTTAGGGTTAGTTTTAGGGTTAGAGTTATGTGCTATGGTTTGTGTTAGAGGTTAGGGTTAGGTTTACTGGTCACGGTTAGGGTTACGTTTAGGGGGTAGCATTAGGGTTAGGGTTAGGGTTAGGGTTAAGGGATAGGATTAGGGTTAAGTGTTGGGCTTAGGGTTAGGGTTTAGTGTTAAGGTTACCATTAAGGATTAGGGTTAGGGTCAGGGTTAAATGCTTGGGTGCGGGTAATGTTTAGGGTCAAGGTTTAGGTTCACGGATAGGGTTAGTGTTAAGGGTTACGGGTAGGTTTAGGGTTCAGGGTTAGTGTTAGCATAAGGGCTTAAGGTTAGGATTAGGCAGTAGGTTAGATTTAGGGTTAGATCTAGGCGTTAGGGTAAGGGCTAGCGTTAGGGTTAAGAGATAGCGTTAGGTTTAATGCTTAGGATTAGGGTTAGGGTTTGGGTTTAAAGTAAGTGTTAGGGGTTAGGTTTAAGGATCCAAGGTTAGGGTTATTTTTAGCTGTAGTGTTAGGGTTAGGGATAAGGGATCCCATTAGCATTAAGGGTCTTCCTTACTGTAGGGTTAAGGGTTAGGCTTAGAGTTAAAGGTTAAGGTTAGTGTCAGGGTTAAGATTTAGGGTGAGGGTTAACGGTTAGGGTAAAGGTTAAGCGTTAGGTTTAGGGATTAGTGATTAGGGTTTTTGGTTAGGGTTAGGGTTAGGGTTAGTGTTAGGGTTAGCGGTTAGGAGTTAGTGTTTTATGAAGGGGTATGGTTAGAATTAGGATTGGGGTTAGAGTTAGGGTGAGGTATAGGGGTTAGGTTTCGGGGTTAGTTTTAGGGTAAAAGGATAGGATTAGGGTTACGGGTTCGGCTTAGGTTTAGGGTTAAAGTTTACTGCTTGGGTTAGGGATAGGGTTCAGGGTTAGCTTTAGGGGTTCTGGTTAGGGTTAGGTGTTAGGTTAGTGTCAGGGTTAGGTCTAGTCGTGAGGGTAAGGTTTAGGGTTAGCTTTAAGAGCTAGGGTTAGGTTTAATGGTTAGGATTAGGATTAGGGTTAAGGGTTAGGGTAAGGCTAGGGGTTAGGGTGAAGGGTTAGGGTCAAGGGTTAGGGTTTTTGTTAGGCATAGCGTTGGGGTTAGAAGTAAGGGTTACTGTCAGTGTTAGGGTTGTAGGTAGGGTTACGGTTAGGGTTAGCGGTTTAGAATTAGGGTTAGGGATTAGGTGTCACAGTGATGACTAGGAGATAGGGTTATAATTATGGGATAGGGGTTGTTCTCAGGAAATGGGTTATGCATTAACGTTAGGATAAGAGGTTAAAGTTAGGCGCACGGTGAGGTTTACGTGTTAAGGGGAGAAATAGGAACAGGGATGGGTGTTATGTTCAGGGTTAGGGTTATCTGTTAAAGGTATTGTTTATGCTTAGCGCACGGGCCCTGTCTGCATTAGGCGGGCGGGGGGACTTTAGGGGGCTGGGATTTTACCCGGGAACCCACTCTATCATACTCTGGGTATGGGCCCGTGGTTTTCATGCAGGACACAGTGGTAGAGCCTCCTTTCACGCATGGCATGGGAGGATTGCAGGCTTTCGAAACTCTAAGAAAGCAAGAAGTCTGAGAATTAGATTTAGGGTTAGGGTTATGGTTATGGTTAAGGATGAAGTTTAGTGTTAGGCTGAGGGCTTAGGGTTAGGGATTAGTGTTAGGGTTAAAGGTTACTCTTAGGTTTAACGGTTACACTTTGGTTTAGGGTTGAGGATTACGGTTAGGGTTAAGATGAGGGGTTAGGGTTTGGTGCAGGGTTAGGGTTAAGTGTTAGGTTTAGGGTTGAAGATTAGGATTAGGGTTAGGATTAAAGGTTAGCGTGAGAGTTAACGCTTAGGGTTAAGGTTAAGAGTTAGGGTTTAGGGTTAGTTTTAGGGTTAGAGTTATGTGCTATGGTTTGTGTTAGAGGTTAGGGTTAGGTTTACTGGTCACGGTTAGGGTTACGTTTAGGGGGTAGCATTAGGGTTAGGGTTAGGGTTAGGGTTAAGGGATAGGATTAGGGTTAAGTGTTGGGCTTAGGGTTAGGGTTTAGTGTTAAGGTTACCATTAAGGATTAGGGTTAGGGTCAGGGTTAAATGCTTGGGTGCGGGTAATGTTTAGGGTCAAGGTTTAGGTTCACGGATAGGGTTAGTGTTAAGGGTTACGGGTAGGTTTAGGGTTCAGGGTTAGTGTTAGCATAAGGGCTTAAGGTTAGGATTAGGCAGTAGGTTAGATTTAGGGTTAGATCTAGGCGTTAGGGTAAGGGCTAGCGTTAGGGTTAAGAGATAGCGTTAGGTTTAATGCTTAGGATTAGGGTTAGGGTTTGGGTTTAAAGTAAGTGTTAGGGGTTAGGTTTAAGGATCCAAGGTTAGGGTTATTTTTAGCTGTAGTGTTAGGGTTAGGGATAAGGGATCCCATTAGCATTAAGGGTCTTCCTTACTGTAGGGTTAAGGGTTAGGCTTAGAGTTAAAGGTTAAGGTTAGTGTCAGGGTTAAGATTTAGGGTGAGGGTTAACGGTTAGGGTAAAGGTTAAGCGTTAGGTTTAGGGATTAGTGATTAGGGTTTTTGGTTAGGGTTAGGGTTAGGGTTAGTGTTAGGGTTAGCGGTTAGGAGTTAGTGTTTTATGAAGGGGTATGGTTAGAATTAGGATTGGGGTTAGAGTTAGGGTGAGGTATAGGGGTTAGGTTTCGGGGTTAGTTTTAGGGTAAAAGGATAGGATTAGGGTTACGGGTTCGGCTTAGGTTTAGGGTTAAAGTTTACTGCTTGGGTTAGGGATAGGGTTCAGGGTTAGCTTTAGGGGTTCTGGTTAGGGTTAGGTGTTAGGTTAGTGTCAGGGTTAGGTCTAGTCGTGAGGGTAAGGTTTAGGGTTAGCTTTAAGAGCTAGGGTTAGGTTTAATGGTTAGGATTAGGATTAGGGTTAAGGGTTAGGGTAAGGCTAGGGGTTAGGGTGAAGGGTTAGGGTCAAGGGTTAGGGTTTTTGTTAGGCATAGCGTTGGGGTTAGAAGTAAGGGTTACTGTCAGTGTTAGGGTTGTAGGTAGGGTTACGGTTAGGGTTAGCGGTTTAGAATTAGGGTTAGGGATTAGGTGTCACAGTGATGACTAGGAGATAGGGTTATAATTATGGGATAGGGGTTGTTCTCAGGAAATGGGTTATGCATTAACGTTAGGATAAGAGGTTAAAGTTAGGCGCACGGTGAGGTTTACGTGTTAAGGGGAGAAATAGGAACAGGGATGGGTGTTATGTTCAGGGTTAGGGTTATCTGTTAAAGGTATTGTTTATGCTTAGCGCACGGGCCCTGTCTGCATTAGGCGGGCGGGGGGAGTTTAGGGGGCTGGGATTGTACCCGGGAACCCACTCTATCATACTCTGGGTATGGGCCCATGGGTTTCAAGCAGGACACAGTGGTAGAGCCTCCTTTCACGCATGGCATCGGAGGATTGCAGGCTTTCTAAACTCTAAGAAAGCAAGAAGTCTGAGAATTAGATTTAGGGTTAGGATTCTGGTTAGGGTTAAGGATGAAGTTTAGTGTTAGGGTGAGGGCTTAGGGTTAGGGATTAGGGTTAGGGTTAAAGGTTACTCTTAGGTTTAACGGTTACACTTTGGTTTAGGGTTGAGGATAACGGTTAGGGTTAAGATGAGGGGTTAGGGTTTGGTACAGGGTTAGGGTTAAGTGTTAGGTTTAGGGTTGAAGATTAGGATTAGGGTTAGGATTAAAGGTTAGCGTGAGAGTTAACGCTTAGGGTTAAGCTTAAGAGTTAGGGTTTAGGGTTAGGGTTAGGGTTAGGGTTAGTTTTAGGGTTACAGTTATGTGCTATGGTTTGTGTTAGAGGTTAGGGTTAGGTTTACTGGTCACGGTTAGGGTTTCGTTTAGGGGTTAGCATTAGGGTTAGGGTTAGGGTTAGGGTTAGTTTTAGGGTTAGAGTTATGTGCTATGGTTTGTGTTAGAGGTTAGGGTTAGGTTTACTGGTCACGGTTAGGGTTACGTTTAGGGGTTAGCATTAGGGTTAGTGTTAGGGTTAAGGGATAGGTTTAGGGTTAAGTGTTGGGCTTAGGGTTAGGGTTTAGTGTTAATTTTAGCATTAAGGATTAGGGTTAGGGTCAGGGTTAAATGCTTGGGTGCGGGTAATGGTTAGGGTCAGGGTTTAGGTTCACGGATAGGGTTAGTGTTAAGGGTTACGGGTAGGTTTAGGGTTCAGGGTTAGTGTTAGCATTAGGGCTTAAGGTTAGGATTAGGCGGTAGGTTAGATTTAGGGTTAGATCTAGGCGTTAGGGTAAGGGCTAGCGTTAGGGTTAAGAGATAGGGTTAGGTTTAATGCTTAGGATTAGGGTTAGGGTTTGGGGTTAAAGTAAGTGTTAGGGGTTAGGTTTAAGGATCCAAGGTTAGGGTTATTTTTAGCTGTAGTGTTAGGGTTAGGGATAAGGGATCCCATTAGCATTAAGGGTCTTCCTTACTGTAGGGTTAAGGGTTAGGCTTAGAGTTAAAGGTTAAGGTTAGTGTCAGGGTTAAGATTTAGGGTGAGGGTTAACGGTTAGGGTAAAGGTTAAGTGTTAGGTTTAGGGATTAGTGATTAGGGTTTTTGGTTAGGGTTAGGGTTAGGGATAGTGTTAGGGTTAGCGGTTAGGAGTTAGTGTTTTATGAAGGGGTATGGTTAGAATTAGGATTGGGGTTAGAGTTAGGGTGAGGTATAGGGGTTAGGTTTCGGGGTTAGTTTTAGGGTAAAAGGATAGGATTAGGGTTACGGGTTGGGCTTAGGTTTAGGGTTAAAGTTTACTGCTTGGGTTAGGGATAGGGTTCAGGGTTAGCTTTAGGGGTTCTGGTTAGGGTTAGGTGTTAGGTTAGTGTCAGGGTTAGGTCTAGTCGTGAGGGTAAGGTTTAGGGTTAGCTTTAAGAGCTAGGGTTAGGTTTAATGGTTAGGATTAGGATTAGGGTTAAGGGTTAGGGTTAGGCTTAGGGGTTAGGGTGAAGGGTTAGGGTCAAGGGTTAGGGTTTTTGTTAGGCATAGCGTTGGGGTTAGAAGTAAGGGTTACTGTCAGTGTTAGGGTTGTAGGTAGGGTTACGGTTAGGGTTAGCGGTTTAGAATTAGGGTTAGGGATTAGGTGTCACAGTGATGACTAGGAGATAGGGTTATAATTATTGGATAGGGGTTGTTCTCAGGAAATGGGTTATGCATTAACGTTAGGATAAGAGGTTAAATTTAGGCACACGGTGAGGTTTACGTGTTAAGGGGAGAAATAGGAACAGGGATGGGTGTTATGTTCAGGGTTAGGGTTATCTGTTAAAGGTACTGCTTATGCTTAGCGCACGGGCCCTGTCTGCATTAGGCGGGCGGGGGGAGTTTAGGGGGCTGGGATTGTACCCGGGAACCCACTCTATCATACTCTGGGTATGGGCCCGTGGGTTTCATGCAGGACACAGTGGTAGAGCCTCCTTTCACGCATGGCATGGGAGGATTGCAGGCTTTCTAAACTCTAAGAAAGCAAGAAGTCTGAGAATTAGATTTAGGGTTAGGGTTATGGTTAGGGTTAAGGATGAAGTTTAGTGTTAGGGTGAGGGCTTAGGGTTAGGGATTAGGGTTAGGGTTAAAGGTTACTCTTAGGTTTAACGGTTACACTTTGGTTTAGGGTTGAGGATTACGGTTAGGGTTAAGATGAGGGGTTAGGGTTTGGTACAGGGTTACGGTTAAGTGTTAGGTTTAGGGTTGAAAATTAGGATTAGGGTTAGGATTAAAGGTTAGCGTGAGAGTTAACGCTTAGGGTTAAGGTTAAGAGTTAGGGTTTAGGGTTAGGGTTAGGGTTAGGGTTAGTTTTAGGGTTAGAGTTATGTGCTATGGTTTGTGTTAGAGGTTAGGGTTAGGTTTACCGGTCACGATTAGGGTTACGTTTAGGGGGTAGCATTAGGGTTAGGGTTAGGGTTAAGGGATAGGATTAGGGTTAAGTGTTGGGCTTAGGGTTAGGGTTTAGTGTTAGGTTTATCATTAAGGATTAGGGTTAGAATCAGGGTTAAATGCTTGGGTGCGGGTAATGGTTAGGGTCAGGGTTAAGGTTCACGGATAGGGTTAGTGTTAAGGGTTACGGGTAGGTTTAGGGTTCAGGGTTAGTGTTAGCATTAGGGCTTAAGGTTAGGATTAGGCGGTGGGTTAGATTTAGGGTTAGATTTAGGCGTTAGGGTAAGGGCTAGCGTTAGGGTTAAGAGATAGGGTTAGGTTTAATGCTTAGGATTAGGGTTAGGGTTTGGGGTTAAAGTAAGTGTTAGGGGTTAGGTTTAAGGATCCAAGGTTAGGGTTATTTTTAGCTGTAGTGTTAGGGTTAGGGATAAGGGATCCCATTAGCATTAAGGGTCTTCCTTCCTGTAGGGTTAAGGGTTAGGCTTAGAGTTAAAGGTTAAGGTTAGGGTCAGTGTTAAGAATTAGGGTGAGGGTTAACAGTTAGGGTAAAGGTTAAGCGTTAGGGTTAGGGATTAGTGATTAGGGTTTTTGGTTAGTGTTAGGGTTAGCGGTTAGGAGTTAGTGTTTTATGAAGGGGTATGGTTAGAATTAGGATTGGGGTTAGAGTTAGGGTGAGGTATAGGGGTTAGGTTTCGGGGTTAGTTTTAGGGTAAAAGGATAGGATTAGTGTTACGGGTTGGGCTTAGGTTTAGGGTTAAAGTTTACTGCTGGGGTTAGGGATAGGGTTCAGGGTTAGCTTTAGGGGTTCTGGTTAGGGTTATGTGTTAGGTTAGTGTCAGGGTTAGGTCTAGTCGTGAGGGTAAGGTTTAGGGTTAGCTTTAAGAGCTAGGGTTAGGTTTAATGGTTAGGATTAGTTTTAGGGTTAAGGGTTAGGGTAAGGCTTAGGGGTTAGGGTGAAGGGTTAGGGTCAAGGATTAGGGTTTTTGTTAGGCATAGCGTTGGGGTTAGAAGTAAGGGTTACTGTCAGTGTTAGGGTTGTAGGTAGGGTTACGGTTAGGGTTAGCGGTTTAGAATTAGGGTTAGGGATTAGGTGTCACAGTGATGACTAGGAGATAGGGTTAGAATTATGGGATAGGGGTTGTTTTCAGGAAATGGGTTATGCATTAACGTTAGGATAAGAGGTTAAAGTTAGGCGCACGGTGAGGTTTACGTGTTAAGGGGAGAAATAGGAACAGGGTTGGGTGTTATGTTCAGGGTTAGGGTTATCTGTTAAAGGTATTGTTTATGCTTAGCGCACGGGCCCTGTCTGCATTAGGCGGGCGGGGGGAGTTTAGGGGGCTGGGATTGTACCCGGGAACCCACTCTATCATACTCTGGGTATGGGCCCATGGGTTTCATGCAGGACACAGTGGTAGAGCCTCCTTTCACGCATGGCATGGGAGGATTGCAGGCTTTCTAAACTCTAAGAAAGCAAGAAGTTTGAGAATTAGATTTAGGGTTAGGATTATGGTTAGGGTTAAGGATGAAGTTTAGTGTTAGTGTGAGGGCTTAGGGTTAGGGATTAGGGTTAGCGTTAAAGGTTACTCTTAGGTTTAACGGTTCCACTTTGGTTTAGGGTTGAGGTTTAAGGTTAGGGTTAAGATGAAGGGTTAGGGTTTGGTACAGGGTTAGGGTTAAGTGTTAGGTTTAGGGTTGAAGACTAGGATTAGGTTTAGGATTAAAGGTTAGCGTGAGAGTTAACGCTTAGCGTTAAGTTTAAGAGTTAGGGTTTAGGGTTAGGGTTAGGGTTAGGGTTAGTTTTAGGGTTAGAGTTATGTGCTATGTTTTGTGTTAGAGGTTAGGGTTAGGTTTACTGGTCACGGTTAGGGTTACGTTTAGGGGGTAGCATTAGGGTTAGGGTTAGGGTTAGGGTTAAGGGATAGGATTAGGGTAAACTGTTGGGCTTAGGGTTAGGGTTTAGTGTTAAGGTTACCATTAAGGATTAGGGTTAGGGTCAGGGTTAAATGCTTGGGTGCGGGTAATGTTTAGGGTCAAGGTTTAGGTTCACGGATAGGGTTAGTGTTAAGGGTTACGGGTAGGTTTAGGGTTCAGGGTTAGTGTTAGCATAAGGGCTTAAGGTTAGGATTAGGCAGTAGGTTAGATTTAGGGTTATATCTAGGCGTTAGGGTAAGGGCTAGTGTTAGGGTTAAGAGATAGCGTTAGGTTTAATGCTTAGGATTAGGGTTAGGGTTTGGGTTTAAAGTAAGTGTTAGGGGTTAGGTTTAAGGATCCAAGGTTAGGGTTATTTTTAGCTGTAGTGTTAGGGTTAGGGATAAGGGATCCCATTAGCATTAAGGGTCTTCCTTACTGTAGGGTTAAGGGTTAGGCTTAGAGTTAAAGGTTAAGGTTAGTGTCAGGGTTAAGATTTAGGGTGAGGGTTAACGGTTAGGGTAAAGGTTAAGCGTTAGGTTTAGGGATTAGTGATTAGGGTTTTTGGTTAGGGTTAGGGTTAGGGTTAGTGTTAGGGTTAGCGGTTAGGAGTTAGTGTTTTATGAAGGGGTATGGTTAGAATTAGGATTGGGGTTAGAGTTAGGGTGAGGTATAGGGGTTAGGTTTAGGGGTTAGTTTTAGGGTAAAAGGATAGGATTAGGGTTACGGGTTCGGCTTAGGTTTAGGGTTAAAGTTTACTGCTTGGGTTAGGGATAGGGTTCAGGGTTAGCTTTAGGGGTTCTGGTTAGGGTTAGGTGTTAGGTTAGTGTCAGGGTTAGGTCTAGTCGTGAGGGTGAGGTTTAGGGTTAGCTTTAAGAGCTAGGGTTAGGTTTAATGGTTAGGATTAGGATTAGGGTTAAGGGTTAGGGTAAGGCTAGGGGTTAGGGTGAAGGGTTAGGGTCCAGGGTTAGGGTTTTTGTTAGGCATAGCGTTGGGGTTAGAAGTAAGGGTTACTGTCAGTGTTAGGGTTGTAGGTAGGGTTACGGTTAGGGTTAGCGGTTTAGAATTAGGGTTAGGGATTAGGTGTCACAGTGATGACTAGGAGATAGGGTTATAATTATGGGATAGGGGTTGTTCTCAGGAAATGGGTTATGCATTAACGTTAGGATAAGAGGTTAAAGTTAGGCGCACGGTGAGGTTTACGTATTAAGGGGAGAAATAGGAACAGGGATGGGTGTTATGTTCAGGGTTAGGGTTATCTGTTAAAGGTATTGTTTATGCTTAGCGCACGGGCCCTGTCTGCATTAGGCGGGCGGGGGGACTTTAGGGGGCTGGGATTGTACCCGGGAACCCACTCTATCATACTCTGGGTATGGGCCCGTGGGTTTCATGCAGGACACAGTGGTAGAGCCTCCTTTCACGCATGGCATGGGAGGATTGCAGGCTTTCTAAACTCTAAGAAAGCAAGAAGTCTGAGAATTAGATTTAGGGTTAGGGTTATGGTTAGGGTTAAGGATGAAGTTTAGTGTTAGGGTGAGGGCTTAGGGTTAGGGATTAGGGTTAGGGTTAAAGGTTACTCTTAGGTTTAACGGTTACACTTTGGTTTAGGGTTGAGGTTTACGGTTAGGGTTAAGATGAGGGGTTAGGGTTTGGTACAGGGTTATGGTTAAGTGTTAGGTTTAGGGTTGAAGATTAGGATTAGGGTTAGGATTAAAGGTTAGCGTGAGAGTTAACGCTTAGGGTTAAGGTTAAGAGTTAGGGTTTAGGGTTAGTTTTAGGGTTAGAGTTATGTGCTATGGTTTGTGTTAGAGGTTAGGGTTAGGTTTACTGGTCACGGTTAGGGTTACGTTTAGGGGGTAGCATTAGGGTTAGGGTTAGGGTTAGGGTTAAGGGATAGGATTAGGGTTAAGTGTTGGGCTTAGGGTTAGGGTTTAGTGTTAAGGTTACCATTAAGGATTAGGGTTAGGGTCAGGGTTAAATGCTTGGGTGCGGGTAATGTTTAGGGTCAAGGTTTAGGTTCACGGATAGGGTTAGTGTTAAGGGTTACGGGTAGGTTTAGGGTTCAGGGTTAGTGTTAGCATAAGGGCTTAAGGTTAGGATTAGGCAGTAGGTTAGATTTAGGGTTAGATCTAGGCGTTAGGGTAAGGGCTAGCGTTAGGGTTAAGAGATAGCGTTAGGTTTAATGCTTAGGATTAGGGTTAGGGTTTGGGTTTAAAGTAAGTGTTAGGGGTTAGGTTTAAGGATCCAAGGTTAGGGTTATTTTTAGCTGTAGTGTTAGGGTTAGGGATAAGGGATCCCATTAGCATTAAGGGTCTTCCTTACTGTAGGGTTAAGGGTTAGGCTTAGAGTTAAAGGTTAAGGTTAGTGTCAGGGTTAAGATTTAGGGTGAGGGTTAACGGTTAGGGTAAAGGTTAAGCGTTAGGTTTAGGGATTAGTGATTAGGGTTTTTGGTTAGGGTTAGGGTTAGGGTTAGTGTTAGGGTTAGCGGTTAGGAGTTAGTGTTTTATGAAGGGGTATGGTTAGAATTAGGATTGGGGTTAGAGTTAGGGTGAGGTATAGGGGTTAGGTTTCGGGGTTAGTTTTAGGGTAAAAGGATAGGATTAGGGTTACGGGTTCGGCTTAGGTTTAGGGTTAAAGTTTACTGCTTGGGTTAGGGATAGGGTTCAGGGTTAGCTTTAGGGGTTCTGGTTAGGGTTAGGTGTTAGGTTAGTGTCAGGGTTAGGTCTAGTCGTGAGGGTAAGGTTTAGGGTTAGCTTTAAGAGCTAGGGTTAGGTTTAATGGTTAGGATTAGGATTAGGGTTAAGGGTTAGGGTAAGGCTAGGGGTTAGGGTGAAGGGTTAGGGTCAAGGGTTAGGGTTTTTGTTAGGCATAGCGTTGGGGTTAGAAGTAAGGGTTACTGTCAGTGTTAGGGTTGTAGGTAGGGTTACGGTTAGGGTTAGCGGTTTAGAATTAGGGTTAGGGATTAGGTGTCACAGTGATGACTAGGAGATAGGGTTATAATTATGGGATAGGGGTTGTTCTCAGGAAATGGGTTATGCATTAACGTTAGGATAAGAGGTTAAAGTTAGGCGCACGGTGAGGTTTACGTGTTAAGGGGAGAAATAGGAACAGGGATGGGTGTTATGTTCAGGGTTAGGGTTATCTGTTAAAGGTATTGTTTATGCTTAGCGCACGGGCCCTGTCTGCATTAGGCGGGCGGGGGGACTTTAGGGGGCTGGGATTTTACCCGGGAACCCACTCTATCATACTCTGGGTATGGGCCCGTGGTTTTCATGCAGGACACAGTGGTAGAGCCTCCTTTCACGCATGGCATGGGAGGATTGCAGGCTTTCGAAACTCTAAGAAAGCAAGAAGTCTGAGAATTAGATTTAGGGTTAGGGTTATGGTTATGGTTAAGGATGAAGTTTAGTGTTAGGCTGAGGGCTTAGGGTTAGGGATTAGGGTTAGGGTTAAAGGTTACTCTTAGGTTTAACGGTTACACTTTGGTTTAGGGTTGAGGATTACGGTTAGGGTTAAGATGAGGGGTTAGGGTTTGGTGCAGGGTTAGGGTTAAGTGTTAGGTTTAGGGTTGAAGATTAGGATTAGGGTTAGGATTAAAGGTTAGCGTGAGAGTTAACGCTTAGGGTTAAGGTTAAGAGTTAGGGTTTAGGGTTAGTTTTAGGGTTAGAGTTATGTGCTATGGTTTGTGTTAGAGGTTAGGGTTAGGTTTACTGGTCACGGTTAGGGTTACGTTTAGGGGGTAGCATTAGGGTTAGGGTTAGGGTTAGGGTTAAGGGATAGGATTAGGGTTAAGTGTTGGGCTTAGGGTTAGGGTTTAGTGTTAAGGTTACCATTAAGGATTAGGGTTAGGGTCAGGGTTAAATGCTTGGGTGCGGGTAATGTTTAGGGTCAAGGTTTAGGTTCACGGATAGGGTTAGTGTTAAGGGTTACGGGTAGGTTTAGGGTTCAGGGTTAGTGTTAGCATAAGGGCTTAAGGTTAGGATTAGGCAGTTGGTTAGATTTAGGGTTAGATCTAGGCGTTAGGGTAAGGGCTAGCGTTAGGGTTAAGAGATAGCGTTAGGTTTAATGCTTAGGATTAGGGTTAGGGTTTGGGTTTAAAGTAAGTGTTAGGGGTTAGGTTTAAGGATCCAAGGTTAGGGTTATTTTTAGCTGTAGTGTTAGGGTTAGGGATAAGGGATCCCATTAGCATTAAGGGTCTTCCTTACTGTAGGGTTAAGGGTTAGGCTTAGAGTTAAAGGTTAAGGTTAGTGTCAGGGTTAAGATTTAGGGTGAGGGTTAACGGTTAGGGTAAAGGTTAAGCGTTAGGTTTAGGGATTAGTGATTAGGGTTTTTGGTTAGGGTTAGGGTTAGGGTTAGTGTTAGGGTTAGCGGTTAGGAGTTAGTGTTTTATGAAGGGGTATGGTTAGAATTAGGATTGGGGTTAGAGTTAGGGTGAGGTATAGGGGTTAGGTTTCGGGGTTAGTTTTAGGGTAAAAGGATAGGATTAGGGTTACGGGTTCGGCTTAGGTTTAGGGTTAAAGTTTACTGCTTGGGTTAGGGATAGGGTTCAGGGTTAGCTTTAGGGGTTCTGGTTAGGGTTAGGTGTTAGGTTAGTGTCAGGGTTAGGTCTAGTCGTGAGGGTAAGGTTTAGGGTTAGCTTTAAGAGCTAGGGTTAGGTTTAATGGTTAGGATTAGGATTAGGGTTAAGGGTTAGGGTAAGGCTAGGGGTTAGGGTGAAGGGTTAGGGTCAAGGGTTAGGGTTTTTGTTAGGCATAGCGTTGGGGTTAGAAGTAAGGGTTACTGTCAGTGTTAGGGTTGTAGGTAGGGTTACGGTTAGGGTTAGCGGTTTAGAATTAGGGTTAGGGATTAGGTGTCACAGTGATGACTAGGAGATAGGGTTATAATTATGGGATAGGGGTTGTTCTCAGGAAATGGGTTATGCATTAACGTTAGGATAAGAGGTTAAAGTTAGGCGCACGGTGAGGTTTACGTGTTAAGGGGAGAAATAGGAACAGGGATGGGTGTTATGTTCAGGGTTAGGGTTATCTGTTAAAGGTATTGTTTATGCTTAGCGCACGGGCCCTGTCTGCATTAGGCGGGCGGGGGGACTTTAGGGGGCTGGGATTTTACCCGGGAACCCACTCTATCATACTCTGGGTATGGGCCCGTGGTTTTCATGCAGGACACAGTGGTAGAGCCTCCTTTCACGCATGGCATGGGAGGATTGCAGGCTTTCTAAACTCTAAGAAAGCAAGAAGTCTGAGAATTAGATTTAGGGTTAGGGTTATGGTTATGGTTAAGGATGAAGTTTAGTGTTAGGGTGAGGGCTTAGGGTTAGGGATTAGGGTTAGGGTTAAAGGTTACTCTTAGGTTTAACGGTTACACTTTGGTTTAGGGTTGAGGATTACGGTTAGGGTTAAGATGAGGGGTTAGGGTTTGGTGCAGGGTTAGGGTTAAGTGTTAGGTTTAGGGTTGAAGATTAGGATTAGGGTTAGGATTAAAGGTTAGCGTGAGAGTTAACGCTTAGGGTTAAGGTTAAGAGTTAGGGTTTAGGGTTAGTTTTAGGGTTAGAGTTATGTGCTATGGTTTGTGTTAGAGGTTAGGGTTAGGTTTACTGGTCACGGTTAGGGTTACGTTTAGGGGGTAGCATTAGGGTTAGGGTTAGGGTTAGGGTTAAGGGATAGGATTAGGGTTAAGTGTTGGGCTTAGGGTTACGGTTTAGTGTTAAGGTTACCATTAAGGATTAGGGTTAGGGTCAGGGTTAAATGCTTGGGTGCGGGTAATGTTTAGGGTCAAGGTTTAGGTTCACGGATAGGGTTAGTGTTAAGGGTTACGGGTAGGTTTAGGGTTCAGGGTTAGTGTTAGCATAAGGGCTTAAGGTCAGGATTAGGCGGTAGGTTAGATTTAGGGTTAGATCTAGGCGTTAGGGTAAGGGCTAGCGTTAGGGTTAAGAGATAGGGTTAGGTTTAATGCTTAGGATTAAGGTTAGGGTTTGGGGTTAAAGTAAGTGTTAGGGGTTAGGTTTAAGGATCCAAGGTTAGGGTTATTTTTAGCTGTAGTGTTAGGGTTAGGGATAAGGGATCCCATTAGCATTAAGGGTCTTCCTTACTCTAGGGTTAAGGGTTAGGCTTAGAGTTAAAGTTTAAGGTTAGTGTCAGGGTTAAGATTTAGGGTGAGGGTTAACGGTTAGGGTAAAGGTTAAGCGTTAGGTTTAGGGATTAGTGATTAGGGTTTTTGGTTAGGGTTAGGATTAGGGTTAGTGTTAGGGTTAGCGGTTAGGAGTTAGTGTTTTATGAAGGGGTATGGTTAGAATTAGGATTGGGGTTAGAGTTAGGGTGAGGTATAGGGGTTAGGTTTCGGGGTTAGTTTTAGGGTAAAAGGATAGGATTAGGGTTACGGGTTGGGCTTAGGTTTAGGGTTAAAGTTTACTGCTGGGGTTAGGGATAGGGTTCAGGGTTAGCTTTAGGGGTTCTGGTTAGGGTTAGGTGTTAGGTTAGTGTCAGGGTTAGGTCTAGTCGTGAGGGTAAGGTTTAGGGTTAGCTTTAAGAGCTAGGGTTAGGTTTAATGGTTAGGATTAGTTTTAAGGTTAAGGGTTAGGGTAAGGCTTAGGGGTTAGGGTGAAGGGTTGGGGTCAAGGGTTAGGGTTTTTGTTAGGCATAGCGTTGGGTTTAGAAGTAAGGGTTACTGTCAGTGTTAGGGTTGTAGGTAGGGTTACGGTTAGGGTTAGCGGTTTAGAATTAGGGTTAGGGATTAGGTGTCACAGTGATGACTAGGAGATAGGGTTAGAATTATGGGATAGGGGTTGTTCTCAGGAAATGGGTTATGCATTAACGTTAGGATAAGAGGTTAAAGTTAGGCGCACGGTGAGGGTTACGTGTTAAGGGGAGAAATAGGAACAGGGTTGGGTGTTATGTTCAGGGTTAGGGTTATCTGTTAAAGGTATTGTTTATGCTTAGCGCACGGGCCCTGTCTGCATTAGGCGGGCGGGGGGAGTTTAGGGGGCTGGGATTGTACCCGGGAACCCACTCTATCATACTCTGGGTATGGGCCCGTGGGTTTCATGCAGGACACAGTGGTAGAGCCTCCTTTCACGCATGGCATGGGAGGATTGCAGGCTTTCTAAACTCTAAGAAAGCAAGAAGTCTGAGAATTCGATTTAGGGTTAGGATTCTGGTTAGGGTTAAGGGTGAAGTTTAGTGTTAGGGTGAGGGCTTAGGGTTAGGGATTAGGGTTAAGGTTAAAGGTTACTCTTAGGTTTAACGGTTACAGTTTGGTTTAAGGTTGAGGTTTACGGTTAGGGTTAAGATGAGGGGTTAGGGTTTGGTACAGGGTTAGGGTTAAGTGTTAGGTTTAGGGTTGAAGATTAGGATTAGGGTTAGGATTAAAGGTTAGAGTGAGAGTTAACGCTTAGGGTTAAGGTTAAGAGTTAGGGTTTAGGGTTAGGGTTAGGGTTAGTTTTAGGGTTAGAGTTAGGTGCTATGCTTTGTGTTAGAGGTTAGGGTTAGGTTTACTGGTCATGGTTAGGGTTACGTTTAGGGGTTAGCATTAGGGTTAGGTTTAGGGTTAAGGGATAGGATTAGGGTTAAGTGCTGGGCTTAGGGTTAGGGTTTAGTGTTAAGGTTAGCATTAAGGATTAGTGTTAGGGTCAGGGTTAAATTCTTGGGTGCGGGTAATGTTTAGGGTCAGGGTTAAGGTTCACGGATAGGGTTAGTGTTAAGGGTTACGGGTAGGTTTAGGGTTCAGGGTTAGTGTTAGCATTAGGGCTTAAGGTTAGGATTAGGCGGTGGGTTAGATTTAGGTTTAGATCTAGGCATTAGGGTAAGGGCTAGCGTTAGGGTTAAGAGATAGGGTTAGGTTTAATGCTTAGGATTAGGGTTAGGGTTTGGGGTTAAAGTAAGTGTTAGGGGCTAAGTTTAAGGATCCAAGGTTAGGGTTATTTTTAGCTGTAGTGTTAGGGTTAGGGATAAGGGATCCCATTAGCATTAAGGGTCTTCCTTCCTCTAGGGTTAAGGGTTAGGCTTAGAGTTAAAGGTTAAGGTTAGGGTCAGTGTTAAGATTTAGGGTGAGGGTTAACGGTTAGGGTAAAGGTTAAGCGTTAGGGTTAGGGATTAGTGATTAGGGTTTTTGGTTAGGGTTAGGGTTAGCGGTTAGGAGTTAGTGTTTTATGAAGGGCTATGGTTAGAATTAGGATTGGGGTTAGAGTTAGGGTGAGGTACAGGGGTTAGGTTTCGGGGTTAGTTTTAGGGTAAAAGGATAGGATTAGGGTTACGGGTTGGGCTTAGGTTTAGGGTTAAAGTTTACTGCTGGGGTTAGGGATAGGGTTCAGGGTTAGCTTTAGGGGTTCTGGTTAGGGTTAGGTGTTAGGTTAGTGTCAGGGTTAGGTCTAGTCGTGAGGGTAAGGTTTAGGGTTAGCTTTAAGAGCTAGGGTTAGGTTTAATGGTTAGGATTAGTTTTAGGGTTAAGGGTTAGGGTAAGGCTTAGGGGTTAAGGTGAAGGGTTGGGGTCAAGGGTTAGGGTTTTTGTTAGGCATAGCGTTGGGGTTAGAAGTAAGGGTTACTGTCAGTGTTAGGGTTGTAGGTAGGGTTACGGTTAGGGTTAGCGGTTTAGAATTAGGGTTAGGGATTAGGTGTCACAGTGATGACTAGGAGATAGGGTTAGAATTATGGGATAGGGGTTGTTCTCAGGAAATGGGTTATGCATTAACGTTAGGATAAGAGGTTAAAGTTAGGCGCACGGTGAGGTTTACGTGTTAAGGGGAGAAATAGGAACAGGGTTGGGTGTTATGTTCAGGGTTAGGGTTATCTGTTAAAGGTATTGTTTATGCTTAGCGCACGGGCCCTGTCTGCATTAGGCGGGCGGGGGGAGTTTAGGGGGCTGGGATTGTACCCGGGAACCCACTCTATCATACTCTGGGTATGGGCCCGTGGGTTTCATGCAGGACACAGTGGTAGAGCCTCCTTTCACGCATGGCATGGGAGGATTGCAGGCTTTCTAAACTCTAAGAAAGCAAGAAGTCTGACAATTAGATTTAGGGTTAGGATTCTGGTTAGGGTTAAGGATGAAGTTTAGTGTTAGGGTGAGGGCTTAGGGTTAGGGAATAGGGTTAGGGTTAAAGGTTACTCTTAGGTTTAACGGTTACACTTTGGTTTAGGGTTGAGGTTTACGGTTAGGGTTAAGATGAGGGGTTAGGGTTTGGTACAGGGTTACGGTTAAGTGTTAGGTTTAGGGTTGAAGATTAGGACTAGGGTTAGGATTAAAGGTTACCGTGATAGTTAACGCTTAGGGTTTAGGTTCAGAGTTAGGGTTTGGGTTAGTGTTAGGGTTAGGGTTAGGGTTAGTTTTAGGGTTAGAGTTATGTGCTATGGTTTGTGTTAGAGGTTAGGGTTAGGTTTACTGGTCACGGATAGGGTTACGTTTAGGGGGTAGCATTAGGGTTAGGGTTAGGGTTAAGGGATAGGATTAGGGATAAGTGTTGGGCTTAGGGTTAGGGTTTAGTGTTAGGGTTAGCATTAAGGATTTGGGTTAGGGTCAGGGTTAAATGCTTGGGTGCGGGTAATGGTTAGGGTCAGGGTTAAGGTTCACGGATAGGGTTAGTGTTAAGGGTTCCGGGTAGGTTTAGGGTTCAGGGTTAGTGTTAGCATTAGGGCTTAAGGTTAGGATTAGGCGGTAGGTTAGATTTAGGGTTAGATGTAGGCGTTAGGGTAAGGGCTAGCGTTAGGGTTAAGAGATAGGTTTAGGTTTAATGCTTAGGATTAGGGTTAGGGTTTGGGGTTAAAGTAAGTGTTAGGGGTCAGGTTTAAGGATCCAAGGTTAGGGTTATTTTTAGCTGCAGTGTTAGGGTTAGAGATAAGGGATCCCATTAGCATTAAGTGTCTTCCTTACTGTAGGGTTAAGGGTTAGGCTTAGAGTTAAAGGTTAAGGTTAGGGTCAGTGTTAAGATTTAGGGTGAGGGTTAACGGTTAGGGTAAAGGTTAAGCGTTAGGGTTAGGGATTAGTGATTAGGGTTTTTGGTTAATGTTAGGGTTAGCGGTTAGGAGTTAGTGTTTTATGAAGGGGTATGGTTAGAATTAGGATTGGGGTTAGAGTTAGGGTGAGGTATAGGGGTTAGGTTTAGGGGTTAGTTTTAGGGTAAAAGGATAGGATTAGGGTTACGGGTTGGGCTTAGGTTTAGGGTTAAAGTTCACTGCTGGGGTTAGGGATAGGGTTCAGGGTTAGCTTTAGGGGTTCTGGTTAGGGTTAGGTGTTAGGTTAGTGTCAGGGTTAGGTCCAGTCGTGAGGGTAAGGTTTAGGGTTAGCTTTAAGAGCTAGGGTTAGGTTTAATGGTTAGGATTAGGATTAGGGTTAAGGGTTAGGGTAAGGCTTAGGGGTTAGGGTGAAGGGTTAGGGTCAAGGGTTAGGGTTTTTGTTAGGCATAGCGATGGGGTTAGAAGTAAGGGTTACTGTCAGTGTTAGGGTTGTAGGTAGGGTTACGGTTAGGGTTAGCGGTTTAGAATTAGGGTTAGGGATTAGGTGTCACAGTGATGACTAGGAGATAGGGTTAGAATTATGGGATAGGGGTTGTTCTCAGGAAATCGGTTATGCATTAACGTTAGGATAAGAGGTTAAAGTTAGGCGCACGGTGAGGTTTACGTGTTAAGGGGAGAAATAGGAACAGGGTTGGGTGTTATGTTCAGGGTTAGGGTTATCTGTTAAAGGTATTGTTTATGCTTAGCGCACGGGCCCTGTCTGCATTAGGCGGGCGGGGGGAGTTTAGGGGGCTGGGATTGTACCCGGGAACCCACTCTATCATACTCTGGGTATGGGCCCGTGGGTTTCATGCAGGACACAGTGGTAGAGCCGCCTTTCACGCATGGCAAGGGAGGATTGCAGGGTTTCTAAACTCTAAGAAAGCAAGAAGTCTGAGAATTAGATTTAGGGTTAGGATTCTGGTTAGGGTTAAGGATGAAGTTTAGTGTTAGGGTGAGGGCTTAGGGTTAGGGATTAGGGTTAGGGTTAAAGTTTACTCTTAGGTTTAACGGTTACACTTTGGTTTAGGGTTGAGGTTTACGGTTAGGGTTAAGATGAGGGGTTAGGGTTTGGTACAGGGTTAGGGTTAAGTGTTAGGTTTAGGGTTGAAGATTAGGATTAGGGTTAGGATTAAAGGTTAGCGCGAGAGTTAACGCTTAGGGTTAAGGTTAAGAGTTAGGGTTTAGGGTTAGTTTTAGGGTTAGAGTTATGTGCTATGGTTTGTGTTAGAGGTTAGGGTTAGGTTTACCGGTCACGATTAGGGTTACGTTTAGGGGGTAGCATTAGGGTTATGGTTAGGGTTAGGGTTAAGGGATAGGATTAGGGTTAAGTGTTGGGCTTAGGGTTAGAGTTTAGTGTTAAGGTTACCATTAAGTATTAGGGTTAGGGTCACGGTTAAATGCTTGGGTGCGGGTAATGTTTAGGGTCAGGGTTTAGGTTCACGGATAGGGTTAGTGTTAAGGGATACGGGTAGGTTTAGGGTTCAGGGTTAGTGTTAGCATTAGGGCTTAAGGTTAGGATTAGGCGGTAGGTTAGATTTAGGGTTAGATCTAGGCGATAGGGTATGGGCTAGCGTTAGGGTTAAGAGATAGCGTTAGGTTTAATGCTTAGGATTACGGTTAGGGTTTGGGGTTAAAGTAAGTGTTAGGGGTTAGGTTTAAGGATCAAAGGTTAGGGTTATTTTAGGCTGTAGTGTTAGGGTTAGGGATAAGGGATCCCATTAGCATTAAGGGTCATCCTTACTGTAGGGTTAAGGGTTAGGCTTAGAGTTAAAGGTTAAGGTTAGTGTCAGGGTTAAGATTTAGGGTGAGGGTTAACGGTTAGGGTAAAGGTTAAGCGTTAGGTTTAGGGATTAGTGATTAGGGTTTTTGGTTAGGGTTAGGGTTAGGGTTAGTGTTAGGGTTAGCGGTTAGGAGTTAGTGTTTTATGAAGGGGTATGGTTAGAATTAGGATTGGCGTTAGAGTTAGGGTGAGGTATAGGGGTTAGGTTTCGGGGTTAGTTTTAGGGTAAAAGGATAGGATTAGGGTTACGGGTTGGGCTTAGGTTTAGTGTTAAAGTTTACTGCTTGGGTTAGGGATAGGGTTCAGGGTTAGCTTTAGGGGTTCTGGTTAGGGTTAGGTGTTAGGTTAGTGTCAGGGTTAGGTCTAGTCGTGAGGGTAAGGTTTAGGGTTAGCTTTAAGAGTTAGGGTTACGTTTAATGGTTAAGATTAGGATTAGGGTTAAGGGTTAGGGTAAGGCTTAGGGGTTAGGGTGAAGGGTTAGGGTCAAGGGTTAGGGTTTTTGTTAGGCATAGCGTTGGGGTTAGAAGTAAGGGTTACTGTCAGTGTTAGGGTTGTAGGTAGGGTTACGGTTAGGGTTAGTGGTTTAGAATTAGGGTTAGGGATTAGGTGTCACAGTGAAGACTAGGAGATAGGGTTAGAATTATGGGATAGGGGTTGTTCTCAGGAAATGGGTTATGCATTAACGTTAGCATAAGAGGTTAAAGTTAGGCGCACGGTGAGGTTTACTTGTTATGGGGAGAAATAGGAACAGGGTTCGGTGTTATGTTCAGGGTTAGGGTTATCTGTTAAAGGTATTGTTTATGCTTAGCGCACGGGCCCTGTCTGCATTAGGCGGGCGGGGGGAGTTTAGGGGGCTGGGTTTGTACCCGGGAACCCACTCTATCATACTCTGGGTATGGGCCCATGGGTTTCATGCAGGACACAGTGGTAGAGCCTCCTTTCACGCATGGCATGGGAGGATTGCAGGCTTTCGAAACTCTAAGAAAGCAAGAAGTCTGAGAATTAGATTTAGGGTTAGGATTCTGGTTAGGGTTAAGGATGAAGTTTAGTGTTAGGGTGAGGGCTTAGGGTTAGGGATTATGGTTAGGGTTAAAGGTTACTCTTAGGTTTAACGGATACACTTTGGTTTAGGGTTGCGGTTTACGGTTAGGGTTAAGATGAGGGGTTAGGGTTTGGTACAGGGTTAGGGTTAAGTGTTAGGTTTAGGGTTGAAGATTAGGATTAGGGTTAGGATTAAAGGTTAGCGTGAGAGTTAACGCTTAGGGTTAAGGTTAAGGGTTAGGGTTTAGGGTTAGGTTTAGGGTTAGTTTTAGGGTTAGAGTTATGTGCTATGGTTTGTGTTAGAGGTTAGGGTTAGATTTACTGGTCACGGTTAGGGTTACGTTTAGGGGTTAGCATTAGGGTTAGGGTTAGGGTTAGGGTTAAGGGATAGGATTAGGGTTAAGTGTTGGGCTTAGGGTTAGGGTTTAGTATTAAGGTTAGCGTTAAGGATTAGTTTTAGGGTCAGTGTTAAATGCTTGGGTGCGGGTAATGGTTAGGGTCAGGGTTAAGGTTCACGGATAGGGTTAGTGTTAAGGGTTACGGGTAGGTTTAGGGTTCAGGGTTAGTGTTAGCATTAGTGCTTAAGGTTAGGATTAGGCGGTAGGTTAGATTTAGGGTTAGATCTAGGCGTTAGGGTAAGAGCTAGCGTTATGGTTAAGAGATAGGGTTAGGTTTAATGCTTAGGATTAGGGTTAGGGTTTGGGGTTAAAGTAAGTGTTAGGGGTTAGGTTTAAGGATCAAAGGTTAGGGTTATTTTAGGCTGTAGTGTTAGGGTTAGGGATAAGGGATCCCATTAGCAATAAGGGTCTTTCTTACTGTAGGGTTAAGGGTTAGGCTTAGAGTTAAAGGTTAAGGTTAGGGTCAGGGTTAAGATTTAGGGTGAGGGTTAACGGTTAGGGTAAATGTTAAGCGTTAGTGTTAGGGATTAGTGATTAGGGTTTTTGGTTAGTGTTAGGGTTAGCGGTTAGGAGTTAGTGTTTTATGAAGGGGTATGGTTAGAATTAGGATTGGGGTTAGAGTTAGGGTGAGGTATAGGGGTTAGGTTTAGGGGTTAGTTTTAGGGTAAAAGGATAGGATTAGAGTTACCGGTTGGGCTTAGGTTTAGGGTTAAAGTTTACCACTAGGGTTAGGGATAGGGTTCAGGGTTAGCTTTAGGGGTTCTGGTTAGGGTTAGGTGTTAGGTTAGTGTCAGGGTTAGGTCTAGTCGTGAGGGTAAGGTTTAGGGTTAGCTTTAAGAGCTAGGGTTAGGTTTAATGGTTAGGATTAGGATTAGGGTTAAGGGTTAGGGTAAGGCTTAGGGGTTAGGGTGAAGGGTTAGGGTCAAGGGTTAGGGTTTTTGTTAGGCATAGCGTTGGGGTTAGAAGTAAGGGTTACTGTCAGTGTTAGGGTTGTAGGTAGGGTTACGGTTAGGGTTAGCGGTTTAGAATTAGGGTTAGGGATTAGGTGTCACAGTGAGGACTAGGAGATAGGGTTAGAATTATGGGATGGGGTTGTTCTCAGGAAATGGGTTATGCATTAACGTTAGGATAAGAGGTTAAAGTTAGGCGCAGGGTGAGGTTTACCTCTTAAGGGGAGAAATAGGAACAGGGTTGGGTGTTATATTCAGGGTTAGGGTTATCTGTTAAAGGTATTGTTTATGCTTAGCGCACGGGCCCTGTCTGCATTAGGCGGGTGGGGGGAGTTTAGGGGGCTGGGATTGTTCCCGGGAACCCACTCTATCATACTCTGGGTATGGGCCCGTGGGTTTCATGCAGGACACAGTGGTAGAGCCTCCTTTCACGCATGGCATGGGAGGATTGCAAGCTTTCTAAACTCTAAGAAAGCAAGAAGTCTGAGAATTAGATTTAGGGTTAGGATTCTGGTTAGGGTTAAGGATGAAGTTTAGTGTTAGGGTGAGGGCTTAGGGTTAGGGAATAGGGTTAGGGTTAAAGGTTACTCTTAGGTTTAACGGTTACACTTTGGTTTAGGGATGAGGTTTAAGGTTAGGGTTAAGATGAGGGGTTAGGGTTTGGTACAGGGTTAGGGTTAAGTGTTAGGTTTAGGGTGGAAGATTAGGATTAGGGTTAGGATTAAAGGTTAGCGTGAGAGTTAACGCTTAGGGTTAAGGTTAAGAGTTAGGGTTTAGGGTTAGGGTTAGGGTTAGTTTTAGGGTTAGAGTTAGGTGCTATGCTTTGTGTTAGAGGTTAGGGTTAGGTTTACTGGTCATGGTTAGGGTTACGTTTAGGGGTTAGCATTAGGGTTAGGGTTAGGGTTAAGGGATAGGATTAGGGTTAAGTGCTGGGCTTAGGGTTAGGGTTTAGTGTTAAGGTTAGCATTAAGGATTAGTGTTAGGGTCAGGGTTAAATGCTTGGGTGCGCGTAATGTTTAGGGTCAGGGTTAAGGTTCACGGATAGGGTTAGTGTTAAGGGTTACGGGTAGGTTTAGGGTTCAGGGTTAGTGTTAGCATTAGGGCTTAAGGTTAGGATTAGGCTTTAGTTTAGATTTAGGGTTAGATGTAGGCCTTAGGGTAAGGGCTAGCGTGAGGGTTAAGAGATAGGGTTAGGTTTAATGCTTAGGATTAGGGTTAGGGTTTGGGGTTAAAGTAAGTGTTAGGGGTTAGGTTTAAGGATCCAAGGTTAGGGTTATTTTTAGCTGTAGTGTTAGGGTTAGGGATAAGGGATCCCATTAGCATTAAGGGTCTTCCTTACTGTTTTTTTAAGGGTTAGGCTTAGAGTTAAAGGTTAAGGTTAGGGTCAGTGTTAAGATTTAGGGTGAGGGTTAACGGTTAGGGTAAAGGTTAAGCGTTAGGGTTAGGGATTAGTGATTAGGGTTTTTGGATAGTGTTAGGGTTAGCGGTTAGGGGTTAGTGTTTTATGAAGGGGTATGGTTAGAATTAGGATTGGGGTTAGAGTTAGGGTGAGGTATAGGGGTTAGGTTTAGGGGTTAGTTTTAGGGTAAAAGGATAGGATTAGGGTTACGGGTTGGGCTTAGGTTTAGGGTTAAAGTTTACTGCTAGGGTTAGGGATAGGGTTCAGGGTTATCTTTAGGGGTTCTGGTTAGGGTTAGGTGTTAGGTTAGTGTCAGGGTTAGGTCTAGTCGTGAGGGTAATGTTTAGGGTTAGCTTTAAGAGCTGGGGTTAGGTTTAATGGTTAGGATTAGGATTAGGGTTAAGGGTTAGGGTAAGGCCTAGGGGTTAGGGTGAAGGGTTAGGGTCAAGGGTTAGGGTTTTTGTTAGGCATAGCGTTGGGGTTAGAAGTAAGGGTTACTGTCAGTGTTAGGGTTGTAGGTAGGGTTACGGTTAGGGTTAGCGGTTTAGAATTAGGGTTAGGGATTAGGTGTCACAGTGATGACTAGGAGATAGGGTTATAATTATGGGATAGGGGTTGTTCTCAGGAAATGGGTTATGCATTAACGTTAGGATAAGAGGATAAAGTTAGGCGCACGGTGAGGTTTACGTGTTAAGGGGAGAAATAGGAACAGGGTTGGGTGTTATGTTCAGGGTTAGGGTTATCTGTTAAAGTTATTGTTTATGCTTAGCGCACAAGCCCTGTCTGCATTAGGCGGGAGGGGGGAGTTTAGAGGGCTGGGATTGAACCCGGGAACCCACTCTATCATACTCTGGGTATGGGCCCGTGGGTTTCATGCAGGACACAGTGGTAGAGCCTCCTTTCACGCATGGCATGGGAGGATTGCAGGCTTTCTAAACTCTAAGAAAGCAAGAAGTCTGAGAAATAGATTTAGGGTTAGATTCTGGTTAGGGTTAAGGATGAAGTTTAGTGTTAGGGTGAGGGCTTAGGGTTAGGGATTAGGGTTAGGGTTAAAGGTTACTCTTAGGTTTAACGGTTACACTTTGGTTTAGGGTTGAGGTTTACCGTTAGGGTTAAGATGAGGGGTTAGGGTTTGGTACAGGGTTAGGGTTAAGTGTTAGGTTTAGGGTTGAAGATTAGGATTAGGGTTAGGATTAAAGGTTAGCGTGAGAGTTAACGCTTAAGGTTAAGGTTAAGAGTTAGGGTTTAGGGTTAGGGTTAGGGTTAGGGTTAGTTTTAGGGTTAGAGTTATGTGCTATGGTTTGTGTTAGAGGTTAGGGTTAGGTTTACCGGTCACGGTTAGGGTTACGTTTAGGGGGTAGCATTAGGGTTAGGGTTAGGGTTAAGGGATAGGATTAGGGTTAAGTGTTGGGCTTAGGGTTAGGGTTTAGTGTTAGGTTTATCATTAAGGATTAGGGTTAGAATCAGGGTAAAATGCTTGGGTGCGGGTAATGGTTAGGGTCAGGGTTAAGGTTCACGGATAGGGTTAGTGTTAAGGGTTACGGGTAGGTTTAGGGTTCAGGGTTAGTGTTAGCATTAGGGCTTAAGGTTAGGATTAGGCGGTGGGTTAGATTTAGGGTTAGATTTAGGCGTTAGGGTAAGGGATAGCGTTAGGGTTAAGAGATAGGGTTAGGTTTAATGCTTAGGATTAGGGTTAGGGTTTGGGGTTAAAGTAAGTGTTAGGGGTTAGGTTTTAGGATCCAAGGTTAGGGTTATTTTTAGCTGTAGTGTTAGGGTTAGGGATAAGGGATCCCATTAGCATTAAGGGTCTTCCTTACTGTAGGGTTAAGGGTTAGGCTTAGAGTTAAAGGTTAAGGTTAGGGTCAGTGTTAAGATTTAGGGTGAGGGTTAACAGTTAGGGTAAAGGTTAAGCGTTAGGGTTAGGGATTAGTGATTAGGGTTTTTGGTTAGTGTTAGGGTTAGCGGTTAGGAGTTAGTGTTTTATGAAGGGGTATGGTTAGAATTAGGATTGGGGTTAGAGTTAGGGTGAGGTATAGGAGTTAGTTTTCGGGGCTAGTTTTAGGGTAAAAGGATAGGATTAGTGTTACGGGTTGGGCTTAGGTTTAGGGTTAAAGTTTACTGCTGGGGTTAGGGATAGGGTTCAGGGTTATCTTTAGGGGTTCTGGTTAGGGTTAGGTGTTAGGTTAGTGTCAGGGTTAGGTCTAGTCGTGAGGGTAAGGTTTAGGGTTAGCTTTAAGAGCTAGGGTTAGGTTTAATGGTTAGGATTAGTTTTAGGGTTAAGGGTTAGGGTAAGGCTTAGGGGTTAGGGTGAAGGGTTGGGGTCAAGGGTTAGGGTTTTTGTTAGGCATAGCGTTGGGGTTAGAAGTAAGGGTTACTGTCAGTGTTAGGGTTGTAGGTAGGGTTACGGTTAGGGTTAGCGGTTTAGAATTAGGGTTAGGGATTAGGTGTCACAGTGATGACTAGGAGATAGGGTTAGAATTATGGGATAGGGGTTGCTTTCAGGAAATGGGTTATGCATTAACGTTAGGATAAGAGGTTAAAGTTAGGCGCACGGTGAGGTTTACGTGTTAAGGGGAGAAATAGGAACAGGGTTGGGTGTTATGTTCAGGGTTAGGGTTATCTGTTAAAGGTATTGTTTATGCTTAGCGCACGGGCCCTGTCTGCATTAGGCGGGCGGGGGGAGTTTAGGGGGCTGGGATTGTACCCGGGAACCCACTCTATCATACTCTGGGTATGGGCCCATGGGTTTCATGCAGGACACAGTGGTAGAGCCTCCTTTCACGCATGGCATGGGAGGATTGCAGGCTTTCTAAACTCTAAGAAAGCAAGAAATGTGAGAATTAGATTTAGGGTTAGGATTATGGTTAGGGTTAAGGATGAAGTTTAGTGTTAGTGTGAGGGCTTAGGGTTAGGGATTAGGGTTAGGTTAAAGGTTACTCTTAGGTTTAACGGTTACACTTTGGTTTAGGGTTGAGGTTTACGGTTAGGGTTAAGATGAGGGGTTAGGGTTTGGTACAGGGTTAGGGTTAAGTGTTAGGTTTAGGGTTGAAGACTAGGATTAGGTTTAGGATTAAAGGTTAGCGTGAGAGTTAACGCTTAGCGTTAAGTTTAAGAGTTAGGGTTTAGGGTTAGGGTTAGGGTTAGGGTTAGTTTTAGGGTTAGAGTTATGTGCTATGGTTTGTGTTAGAGGTTAGGGTTAGGTTTACTGGTCACGGTTAGGGTTACGTTTAGGGGGTAGCATTAGGGTTAGGGTTAGGGTTAGGGTTAAGGGATAGGATTAGGGTTAAGTGTTGGGCTTAGGGTTAGGGTTTAGTGTTAAGGTTACCATTAAGGATTAGGGTTAGGGTCAGGGTTAAATGCTTGGGTGCGGGTAATGTTTAGGGTCAAGGTTTAGGTTCACGGATAGGGTTAGTGTTAAGGGTTACGGGTAGGTTTAGGGTTCAGGGTTAGTGTTAGCATAAGGGCTTAAGGTTAGGATTAGGCAGTAGGTTAGATTTAGGGTTATATCTAGGCGTTAGGGTAAGGGCTAGCGTTAGGGTTAAGAGATAGCGTTAGGTTTAATGCTCTGGATTAGGGTTAGGGTTTGGGTTTAAAGTAAGTGTTAGGGGTTAGGTTTAAGGATCCAAGGTTAGGGTTATTTTTAGCTGTAGTGTTAGGGTTAGGGATAAGGGATCCCATTAGCATTAAGGGTCTTCCTTACTGTAGGGTTAAGGGTTAGGCTTAGAGTTAAAGGTTAAGGTTAGTGTCAGGGTTAAGATTTAGGGTGAGGGTTAACGGTTAGGGTAAAGGTTAAGCGTTAGGTTTAGGGATTAGTGATTAGGGTTTTTGGTTAGGGTTAGGGTTAGGGTTAGTGTTAGGGTTAGCGGTTAGGAGTTAGTGTTTTATGAAGGGGTATGGTTAGAATTAGGATTGGGGTTAGAGTTAGGGTGAGGTATAGGGGTTAGGTTTAGGGGTTAGTTTTAGGGTAAAAGGATAGGATTAGGGTTACGGGTTGGGCTTAGGTTTAGGGTTAAAGTTTACTGCTAGGGTTAGGGATAGGGTTCAGGGTTAGCTTTAGGGGTTCTGGTTAGGGTTAGGTGTTAGGTTAGTGTCAGGGTTAGGTCTAGTCGTGAGGGTAATGTTTAGGGTTAGCTTTAAGAGCTGGGGTTAGGTTTAATGGTTAGGATTAGGATTAGGGTTAAGGGTTAGGGTAAGGCCTAGGGGTTAGGGTGAAGGGTTAGGGTCAAGGGTTAGGGTTTTTGTTAGGCATAGCGTTGGGGTTAGAAGTAAGGGTTACTGTCAGTGTTAGGGTTGTAGGTAGGGTTACGGTTAGGGTTAGCGGTTTAGAATTAGGGTTAGGGATTAGGTGTCACAGTGATGACTAGGAGATAGGGTTATAATTATGGGATAGGGGTTGTTCTCAGGAAATGGGTTATGCATTAACGTTAGGATAAGAGGATAAAGTTAGGCGCACGGTGAGGTTTACGTGTTAAGGGGAGAAATAGGAACAGGGTTGGGTGTTATGTTCAGGGTTAGGGTTATCTGTTAAAGGTATTGTTTATGCTTAGCGCACAAGCCCTGTCTGCATTAGGCGGGAGGGGGGAGTTTAGAGGGCTGGGATTGAACCCGGGAACCCACTCTATCATACTCTGGGTATGGGCCCGTGGGTTTCATGCAGGACACAGTGGTAGAGCCTCCTTTCACGCATGGCATGGGAGGATTGCAGGCTTTCTAAACTCTAAGAAAGCAAGAAGTCTGAGAAATAGATTTAGGGTTAGATTCTGGTTAGGGTTAAGGATGAAGTTTAGTGTTAGGGTGAGGGCTTAGGGTTAGGGATTAGGGTTAGGGTTAAAGGTTACTCTTAGGTTTAACGGTTACACTTTGGTTTAGGGTTGAGGTTTACCGTTAGGGTTAAGATGAGGGGTTAGGGTTTGGTACAGGGTTAGGGTTAAGTGTTAGGTTTAGGGTTGAAGATTAGGATTAGGGTTAGGATTAAAGGTTAGCGTGAGAGTTAACGCTTAAGGTTAAGGTTAAGAGTTAGGGTTTAGGGTTAGGGTTAGGGTTAGGGTTAGTTTTAGGGTTAGAGTTATGTGCTATGGTTTGTGTTAGAGGTTAGGGTTAGGTTTACCGGTCACGGTTAGGGTTACGTTTAGGGGGTAGCATTAGGGTTAGGGTTAGGGTTAAGGGATAGGATTAGGGTTAAGTGTTGGGCTTAGGGTTAGGGTTTAGTGTTAGGTTTATCATTAAGGATTAGGGTTAGAATCAGGGTAAAATGCTTGGGTGCGGGTAATGGTTAGGGTCAGGGTTAAGGTTCACGGATAGGGTTAGTGTTAAGGGTTACGGGTAGGTTTAGGGTTCAGGGTTAGTGTTAGCATTAGGGCTTAAGGTTAGGATTAGGCGGTGGGTTAGATTTAGGGTTAGATTTAGGCGTTAGGGTAAGGGATAGCGTTAGGGTTAAGAGATAGGGTTAGGTTTAATGCTTAGGATTAGGGTTAGGGTTTGGGGTTAAAGTAAGTGTTAGGGGTTAGGTTTTAGGATCCAAGGTTAGGGTTATTTTTAGCTGTAGTGTTAGGGTTAGGGATAAGGGATCCCATTAGCATTAAGGGTCTTCCTTACTGTAGGGTTAAGGGTTAGGCTTAGAGTTAAAGGTTAAGGTTAGGGTCAGTGTTAAGATTTAGGGTGAGGGTTAACAGTTAGGGTAAAGGTTAAGCGTTAGGGTTAGGGATTAGTGATTAGGGTTTTTGGTTAGTGTTAGGGTTAGCGGTTAGGAGTTAGTGTTTTATGAAGGGGTATGGTTAGAATTAGGATTGGGGTTAGAGTTAGGGTGAGGTATAGGAGTTAGTTTTCGGGGCTAGTTTTAGGGTAAAAGGATAGGATTAGTGTTACGGGTTGGGCTTAGGTTTAGGGTTAAAGTTTACTGCTGGGGTTAGGGATAGGGTTCAGGGTTATCTTTAGGGGTTCTGGTTAGGGTTAGGTGTTAGGTTAGTGTCAGGGTTAGGTCTAGTCGTGAGGGTAAGGTTTAGGGTTAGCTTTAAGAGCTAGGGTTAGGTTTAATGGTTAGGATTAGTTTTAGGGTTAAGGGTTAGGGTAAGGCTTAGGGGTTAGGGTGAAGGGTTGGGGTCAAGGGTTAGGGTTTTTGTTAGGCATAGCGTTGGGGTTAGAAGTAAGGGTTACTGTCAGTGTTAGGGTTGTAGGTAGGGTTACGGTTAGGGTTAGCGGTTTAGAATTAGGGTTAGGGATTAGGTGTCACAGTGATGACTAGGAGATAGGGTTAGAATTATGGGATAGGGGTTGCTTTCAGGAAATGGGTTATGCATTAACGTTAGGATAAGAGGTTAAAGTTAGGCGCACGGTGAGGTTTACGTGTTAAGGGGAGAAATAGGAACAGGGTTGGGTGTTATGTTCAGGGTTAGGGTTATCTGTTAAAGGTATTGTTTATGCTTAGCGCACGGGCCCTGTCTGCATTAGGCGGGCGGGGGGAGTTTAGGGGGCTGGGATTGTACCCGGGAACCCACTCTATCATACTCTGGGTATGGGCCCATGGGTTTCATGCAGGACACAGTGGTAGAGCCTCCTTTCACGCATGGCATGGGAGGATTGCAGGCTTTCTAAACTCTAAGAAAGCAAGAAATGTGAGAATTAGATTTAGGGTTAGGATTATGGTTAGGGTTAAGGATGAAGTTTAGTGTTAGTGTGAGGGCTTAGGGTTAGGGATTAGGGTTAGGTTAAAGGTTACTCTTAGGTTTAACGGTTACACTTTGGTTTAGGGTTGAGGTTTACGGTTAGGGTTAAGATGAGGGGTTAGGGTTTGGTACAGGGTTAGGGTTAAGTGTTAGGTTTAGGGTTGAAGACTAGGATTAGGTTTAGGATTAAAGGTTAGCGTGAGAGTTAACGCTTAGCGTTAAGTTTAAGAGTTAGGGTTTAGGGTTAGGGTTAGGGTTAGTTTTAGGGTTAGAGTTATGTGCTATGGTTTGTGTTAGAGGTTAGGTTTAGGTTTACTGGTCACGGTTAGGGTTACGTTTAGGGGGTAGCATTAGGGTTAGGGTTAGGGTTAGGGTTAAGGGATAGGATTAGGGTTAAGTGTTGGGCTTAGGGTTAGGGTTTAGTGTTAAGGTTACCATTAAGGATTAGGGTTAGGGTCAGGGTTAAATGCTTGGGTGCGGGTAATGTTTAGGGTCAAGGTTTAGGTTCACGGATAGGGTTAGTGTTAAGGGTTACGGGTAGGTTTAGGGTTCAGGGTTAGTGTTAGCATAAGGGCTTAAGGTTAGGATTAGGCAGTAGGTTAGATTTAGGGTTATATCTAGGCGTTAGGGTAAGGGCTAGCGTTAGGGTTAAGAGATAGCGTTAGGTTTAATGCTCTGGATTAGGGTTAGGGTTTGGGTTTAAAGTAAGTGTTAGGGGTTAGGTTTAAGGATCCAAGGTTAGGGTTATTTTTAGCTGTAGTGTTAGGGTTAGGGATAAGGGATCCCATTAGCATTAAGGGTCTTCCTTACTGTAGGGTTAAGGGTTAGGCTTAGAGTTAAAGGTTAAGGTTAGTGTCAGGGTTAAGATTTAGGGTGAGGGTTAACGGTTAGGGTAAAGGTTAAGCGTTAGGTTTAGGGATTAGTGATTAGGGTTTTTGGTTAGGGTTAGGGTTAGGGTTAGTGTTAGGGTTAGCGGTTAGGAGTTAGTGTTTTATGAAGGGGTATGGTTAGAATTAGGATTGGGGTTAGAGTTAGGGTGAGGTATAGGGGTTAGGTTTCTGGGTTAGTTTTAGGGTAAAAGGATAGGATTAGGGTTACGGGTTCGGCTTAGGTTTAGGGTTAAAGTTTACTGCTTGGGTTAGGGATAGGGTTCAGGGTTAGCTTTAGGGGTTCTGGTTAGGGTTAGGTGTTAGGTTAGTGTCAGGGTTAGGTCTAGTCGTGAGGGTGAGGTTTAGGGTTAGCTTTAAGAGCTAGGGTTAGGTTTAATGGTTAGGATTAGGATTAGGGTTAAGGGTTAGGGTAAGGCTAGGGGTTAGGGTGAAGGGTTAGGGTCCAGGGTTAGGGTTTTTGTTAGGCATAGCGTTGGGGTTAGAAGTAAGGGTTACTGTCAGTGTTAGGGTTGTAGGTAGGGTTACGGTTAGGGTTAGCGGTTTAGAATTAGGGTTAGGGATTAGGTGTCACAGTGATGACTAGGAGATAGGGTTATAATTATGGGATAGGGGTTGTTCTCAGGAAATGGGTTATGCATTAACGTTAGGATAAGAGGTTAAAGTTAGGCGCACGGTGAGGTTTACGTATTAAGGGGAGAAATAGGAACAGGGATGGGTGTTATGTTCAGGGTTAGGGTTATCTGTTAAAGGTATTGTTTATGCTTAGCGCACGGGCCCTGTCTGCATTAGGCGGGCGGGGGGACTTTAGGGGGCTGGGATTGTACCCGGGAACCCACTCTATCATACTCTGGGTATGGGCCCGTGGGTTTCATGCAGGACACAGTGGTAGAGCCTCCTTTCACGCATGGCATGGGAGGATTGCAGGCTTTCTAAACTCTAAGAAAGCAAGAAGTCTGAGAATTAGATTTAGGGTTAGGGTTATGGTTAGGGTTAAGGATGAAGTTTAGTGTTAGGGTGAGGGCTTAGGGTTAGGGATTAGGGTTAGGGTTAAAGGTTACTCTTAGGTTTAACGGTTACACTTTGGTTTAGGGTTGAGGTTTACGGTTAGGGTTAAGATGAGGGGTTAGGGTTTGGTACAGGGTTACGGTTAAGTGTTAGGTTTAGGGTTGAAGATTAGGATTAGGGTTAGGATTAAAGGTTAGCGTGAGAGTTAACGCTTAGGGTTAAGGTTAAGAGTTAGGGTTTAGGGTTAGTTTTAGGGTTAGAGTTATGTGCTATGGTTTGTGTTAGAGGTTAGGGTTAGGTTTACTGGTCACGGTTAGGGTTACGTTTAGGGGGTAGCATTAGGGTTAGGGTTAGGGTTAGGGTTAAGGGATAGGATTAGGGTTAAGTGTTGGGCTTAGGGTTAGGGTTTAGTGTTAAGGTTACCATTAAGGATTAGGGTTAGGGTCAGGGTTAAATGCTTGGGTGCGGGTAATGTTTAGGGTCAAGGTTTAGGTTCACGGATAGGGTTAGTGTTAAGGGTTACGGGTAGGTTTAGGGTTCAGGGTTAGTGTTAGCATAAGGGCTTAAGGTTAGGATTAGGCAGTAGGTTAGATTTAGGGTTAGATCTAGGCGTTAGGGTAAGGGCTAGCGTTAGGGTTAAGAGATAGCGTTAGGTTTAATGCTTAGGATTAGGGTTAGGGTTTGGGTTTAAAGTAAGTGTTAGGGGTTAGGTTTAAGGATCCAAGGTTAGGGTTATTTTTAGCTGTAGTGTTAGGGTTAGGGATAAGGGATCCCATTAGCATTAAGGGTCTTCCTTACTGTAGGGTTAAGGGTTAGGCTTAGAGTTAAAGGTTAAGGTTAGTGTCAGGGTTAAGATTTAGGGTGAGGGTTAACGGTTAGGGTAAAGGTTAAGCGTTAGGTTTAGGGATTAGTGATTAGGGTTTTTGGTTAGGGTTAGGGTTAGGGTTAGTGTTAGGGTTAGCGGTTAGGAGTTAGTGTTTTATGAAGGGGTATGGTTAGAATTAGGATTGGGGTTAGAGTTAGGGTGAGGTATAGGGGTTAGGTTTAGGGGTTAGTTTTAGGGTAAAAGGATAGGATTAGGGTTACGGGTTCGGCTTAGGTTTAGGGTTAAAGTTTACTGCTTGGGTTAGGGATAGGGTTCAGGGTTAGCTTTAGGGGTTCTGGTTAGGGTTAGGTGTTAGGTTAGTGTCAGGGTTAGGTCTAGTCGTGAGGGTAAGGTTTAGGGTTAGCTTTAAGAGCTAGGGTTAGGTTTAATGGTTAGGATTAGGATTAGGGTTAAGGGTTAGGGTAAGGCTAGGGGTTAGGGTGAAGGGTTAGGGTCAAGGGTTAGGGTTTTTGTTAGGCATAGCGTTGGGGTTAGAAGTAAGGGTTACTGTCAGTGTTAGGGTTGTAGGTAGGGTTACGGTTAGGGTTAGCGGTTTAGAATTAGGGTTAGGGATTAGGTGTCACAGTGATGACTAGGAGATAGGGTTATAATTATGGGATAGGGGTTGTTCTCAGGAAATGGGTTATGCATTAACGTTAGGATAAGAGGTTAAAGTTAGGCGCACGGTGAGGTTTACGTGTTAAGGGGAGAAATAGGAACAGGGATGGGTGTTATGTTCAGGGTTAGGGTTATCTGTTAAAGGTATTGTTTATGCTTAGCGCACGGGCCCTGTCTGCATTAGGCGGGCGGGGGGACTTTAGGGGGCTGGGATTTTACCCGGGAACCCACTCTATCATACTCTGGGTATGGGCCCGTGGTTTTCATGCAGGACACAGTGGTAGAGCCTCCTTTCACGCATGGCATGGGAGGATTGCAGGCTTTCGAAACTCTAAGAAAGCAAGAAGTCTGAGAATTAGATTTAGGGTTAGGGTTATGGTTATGGTTAAGGATGAAGTTTAGTGTTAGGGTGAGGGCTTAGGGTTAGGGATTAGGGTTAGGGTTAAAGGTTACTCTTAGGTTTAACGGTTACACTTTGGTTTAGGGTTGAGGATTACGGTTAGGGTTAAGATGAGGGGTTAGGGTTTGGTGCAGGGTTAGGGTTAAGTGTTAGGTTTAGGGTTGAAGATTAGGATTAGGGTTAGGATTAAAGGTTAGCGTGAGAGTTAACGCTTAGGGTTAAGGTTAAGAGTTAGGGTTTAGGGTTAGGGTTAGGGTTAGTTTTAGGGTTAGAGTTAGGTGCTATGCTTTGTGTTAGAGGTTAGGGTTAGGTTTACTGGTCATGGTTAGGGTTACGTTTAGGGATTAGCATTAGGGTTAGGGTTAGGGTTAAGGGATAGGATTAGGGTTAAGTGCTGGGCTTAGGGTTAGGGTTTAGTGTTAAGGTTAGCATTAAGGATTAGTGTTAGGGTCAGGGTTAAATGCTTGGGTGCGCGTAATGTTTAGGGTCAGGGTTAAGGTTCACGGATAGGGTTAGTGTTAAGGGTTACGGGTAGGTTTAGGGTTCAGGGTTAGTGTTAGCATTAGGGCTTAAGGTTAGGATTAGGCGGTAGGTTAGATTTAGGGTTAGATGTAGGCCTTAGGGTAAGGGCTAGCGTGAGGGTTAAGAGATAGGGTTAGGTTTAATGCTTAGGATTAGGGTTAGGGTTTGGGGTTAAAGTAAGTGTTAGGGGTTAGGTTTAAGGATCCAAGGTTAGGGTTATTTTTAGCTGTAGTGTTAGGGTTAGGGATAAGGGATCCCATTAGCATTAAGGGTCTTCCTTACTGTTTTTTTAAGGGTTAGGCTTAGAGTTAAAGGTTAAGGTTAGGGTCAGTGTTAAGATTTAGGGTGAGGGTTAACGGTTAGGGTAAAGGTTAAGCGTTAGGGTTAGGGATTAGTGATTAGGGTTTTTGGATAGTGTTAGGGTTAGCGGTTAGGGGTTAGTGTTTTATGAAGGGGTATGGTTAGAATTAGGATTGGGGTTAGAGTTAGGGTGAGGTATAGGGGTTAGGTTTAGGGGTTAGTTTTAGGGTAAAAGGATAGGATTAGGGTTACGGGTTGGGCTTAGGTTTAGGGTTAAAGTTTACTGCTAGGGTTAGGGATAGGGTTCAGGGTTATCTTTAGGGGTTCTGGTTAGGGTTAGGTGTTAGGTTAGTGTCAGGGTTAGGTCTAGTCGTGAGGGTAATGTTTAGGGTTAGCTTTAAGAGCTGGGGTTAGGTTTAATGGTTAGGATTAGGATTAGGGTTAAGGGTTAGGGTAAGGCCTAGGGGTTAGGGTGAAGGGTTAGGGTCAAGGGTTAGGGTTTTTGTTAGGCATAGCGTTGGGGTTAGAAGTAAGGGTTACTGTCAGTGTTAGGGTTGTAGGTAGGGTTACGGTTAGGGTTAGCGGTTTAGAATTAGGGTTAGGGATTAGGTGTCACAGTGATGACTAGGAGATAGGGTTATAATTATGGGATAGGGGTTGTTCTCAGGAAATGGGTTATGCATTAACGTTAGGATAAGAGGATAAAGTTAGGCGCACGGTGAGGTTTACGTGTTAAGGGGAGAAATAGGAACAGGGTTGGGTGTTATGTTCAGGGTTAGGGTTATCTGTTAAAGGTATTGTTTATGCTTAGCGCACAAGCCCTGTCTGCATTAGGCGGGAGGGGGGAGTTTAGAGGGCTGGGATTGAACCCGGGAACCCACTCTATCATACTCTGGGTATGGGCCCGTGGGTTTCATGCAGGACAGAGTGGTACAGCCTCCTTTCACGCATGGCATGGGAGGATTGCAGGCTTTCTAAACTCTAAGAAAGCAAGAAGTCTGAGAAATAGATTTAGGGTTAGATTCTGGTTAGGGTTAAGGATGAAGTTTAGTGTTAGGGTGAGGGCTTAGGGTTAGGGATTAGGGTTAGGGTTAAAGGTTACTCTTAGGTTTAACGGTTACACTTTGGTTTAGGGTTGAGGTTTACCGTTAGGGTTAAGATGAGGGGTTAGGGTTTGGTACAGGGTTAGGGTTAAGTGTTAGGTTTAGGGTTGAAGATTAGGATTAGGGTTAGGATTAAAGGTTAGCGTGAGAGTTAACGCTTAAGGTTAAGGTTAAGAGTTAGGGTTTAGGGTTAGGGTTAGGGTTAGGGTTAGTTTTAGGGTTAGAGTTATGTGCTATGGTTTGTGTTAGAGGTTAGGGTTAGGTTTACCGGTCACGGTTAGGGTTACGTTTAGGGGGTAGCATTAGGGTTAGGGTTAGGGTTAAGGGATAGGATTAGGGTTAAGTGTTGGGCTTAGGGTTAGGGTTTAGTGTTAGGTTTATCATTAAGGATTAGGGTTAGAATCAGGGTAAAATGCTTGGGTGCGGGTAATGGTTAGGGTCAGGGTTAAGGTTCACGGATAGGGTTAGTGTTAAGGGTTACGGGTAGGTTTAGGGTTCAGGGTTAGTGTTAGCATTAGGGCTTAAGGTTAGGATTAGGCGGTGGGTTAGATTTAGGGTTAGATTTAGGCGTTAGGGTAAGGGATAGCGTTAGGGTTAAGAGATAGGGTTAGGTTTAATGCTTAGGATTAGGGTTAGGGTTTGGGGTTAAAGTAAGTGTTAGGGGTTAGGTTTTAGGATCCAAGGTTAGGGTTATTTTTAGCTGTAGTGTTAGGGTTAGGGATAAGGGATCCCATTAGCATTAAGGGTCTTCCTTACTGTAGGGTTAAGGGTTAGGCTTAGAGTTAAAGGTTAAGGTTAGGGTCAGTGTTAAGATTTAGGGTGAGGGTTAACAGTTAGGGTAAAGGTTAAGCGTTAGGGTTAGGGATTAGTGATTAGGGTTTTTGGTTAGTGTTAGGGTTAGCGGTTAGGAGTTAGTGTTTTATGAAGGGGTATGGTTAGAATTAGGATTGGGGTTAGAGTTAGGGTGAGGTATAGGAGTTAGTTTTCGGGGCTAGTTTTAGGGTAAAAGGATAGGATTAGTGTTACGGGTTGGGCTTAGGTTTAGGGTTAAAGTTTACTGCTGGGGTTAGGGATAGGGTTCAGGGTTATCTTTAGGGGTTCTGGTTAGGGTTAGGTGTTAGGTTAGTGTCAGGGTTAGGTCTAGTCGTGAGGGTAAGGTTTAGGGTTAGCTTTAAGAGCTAGGGTTAGGTTTAATGGTTAGGATTAGTTTTAGGGTTAAGGGTTAGGGTAAGGCTTAGGGGTTAGGGTGAAGGGTTGGGGTCAAGGGTTAGGGTTTTTGTTAGGCATAGCGTTGGGGTTAGAAGTAAGGGTTACTGTCAGTGTTAGGGTTGTAGGTAGGGTTACGGTTAGGGTTAGCGGTTTAGAATTAGGGTTAGGGATTAGGTGTCACAGTGATGACTAGGAGATAGGGTTAGAATTATGGGATAGGGGTTGCTTTCAGGAAATGGGTTATGCATTAACGTTAGGATAAGAGGTTAAAGTTAGGCGCACGGTGAGGTTTACGTGTTAAGGGGAGAAATAGGAACAGGGTTGGGTGTTATGTTCAGGGTTAGGGTTATCTGTTAAAGGTATTGTTTATGCTTAGCGCACGGGCCCTGTCTGCATTAGGCGGGCGGGGGGAGTTTAGGGGGCTGGGATTGTACCCGGGAACCCACTCTATCATACTCTGGGTATGGGCCCATGGGTTTCATGCAGGACACAGTGGTAGAGCCTCCTTTCACGCATGGCATGGGAGGATTGCAGGCTTTCTAAACTCTAAGAAAGCAAGAAATGTGAGAATTAGATTTAGGGTTAGGATTATGGTTATGGTTAAGGATGAAGTTTAGTGTTAGTGTGAGGGCTTAGGGTTAGGGATTAGGGTTAGGTTAAAGGTTACTCTTAGGTTTAACGGTTACACTTTGGTTTAGGGTTGAGGTTTACGGTTAGGGTTAAGATGAGGGGTTAGGGTTTGGTACAGGGTTAGGGTTAAGTGTTAGGTTTAGGGTTGAAGACTAGGATTAGGTTTAGGATTAAAGGTTAGCGTGAGAGTTAACGCTTAGCGTTAAGTTTAAGAGTTAGGGTTTAGGGTTAGGGTTAGGGTTAGGGTTAGTTTTAGGGTTAGAGTTATGTGCTATGGTTTGTGTTAGAGGTTAGGGTTAGGTTTACTGGTCACGGTTAGGGTTACGTTTAGGGGGTAGCATTAGGGTTAGGGTTAGGGTTAGGGTTAAGGGATAGGATTAGGGTTAAGTGTTGGGCTTAGGGTTAGGGTTTAGTGTTAAGGTTACCATTAAGGATTAGGGTTAGGGTCAGGGTTAAATGCTTGGGTGCGGGTAATGTTTAGGGTCAAGGTTTAGGTTCACGGATAGGGTTAGTGTTAAGGGTTACGGGTAGGTTTAGGGTTCAGGGTTAGTGTTAGCATAAGGGCTTAAGGTTAGGATTAGGCAGTAGGTTAGATTTAGGGTTATATCTAGGCGTTAGGGTAAGGGCTAGCGTTAGGGTTAAGAGATAGCGTTAGGTTTAATGCTCTGGATTAGGGTTAGGGTTTGGGTTTAAAGTAAGTGTTAGGGGTTAGGTTTAAGGATCCAAGGTTAGGGTTATTTTTCGCTGTAGTGTTAGGGTTAGGGATAAGGGATCCCATTAGCATTAAGGGTCTTCCTTACTGTAGGGTTAAGGGTTAGGCTTAGAGTTAAAGGTTAAGGTTAGTGTCAGGGTTAAGATTTAGGGTGAGGGTTAACGGTTAGGGTAAAGGTTAAGCGTTAGGTTTAGGGATTAGTGATTAGGGTTTTTGGTTAGGGTTAGGGTTAGGGTTAGTGTTAGGGTTAGCGGTTAGGAGTTAGTGTTTTATGAAGGGGTATGGTTAGAATTAGGATTGGGGTTAGAGTTAGGGTGAGGTATAGGGGTTAGGTTTCTGGGTTAGTTTTAGGGTAAAAGGATAGGATTAGGGTTACGGGTTCGGCTTAGGTTTAGGGTTAAAGTTTACTGCTTGGGTTAGGGATAGGGTTCAGGGTTAGCTTTAGGGGTTCTGGTTAGGGTTAGGTGTTAGGTTAGTGTCAGGGTTAGGTCTAGTCGTGAGTGTAAGGTTTAGGGTTAGCTTTAAGAGCTAGGGTTAGGTTTAATGGTTAGGATTAGGATTAGGGTTAAGGGTTAGGGTAAGGCTAGGGGTTAGGGTGAAGGGTTAGGGTCAAGGGTTAGGGTTTTTGTTAGGCATAGCGTTGGGGTTAGAAGTAAGGGTTACTGTCAGTGTTAGGGTTGTAGGTAGGGTTACGGTTAGGGTTAGCGGTTTAGAATTAGGGTTAGGGATTAGGTGTCACAGTGATGACTAGGAGATAGGGTTATAATTATGGGATAGGGGTTGTTCTCAGGAAATGGGTTATGCATTAACGTTAGGATAAGAGGTTAAAGTTAGGCGCACGGTGAGGTTTACGTGTTAAGGGGAGAAATAGGAACAGGGATGGGTGTTATGTTCAGGGTTAGGGTTATCTGTTAAAAGTATTGTTTATGCTTAGCGCACGGGCCCTGTCTGCATTAGGCGGGCGGGGGGAGTTTAGGGGGCTGGGATTGTACCCGGGAACCCACTCTATCATACTCTGGGTATGGGCCCGTGGGTTTCATGCAGGACACAGTGGTAGAGCCTCCTTTCACGCATGGCATGGGAGGATTGCAGGCTTTCTAAACTCTAAGAAAGCAAGAAGTCTGAGAATTCGATTTAGGGTTAGGATTCTGGTTAGGGTTAAGGATGAAGTTTAGTGTTAGGGTGAGGGCTTAGGGTTAGGGATTAGGGTTAGGGTTAAAGGTTACTCTTAGGTTTAACGGTTACACTTTGGTTTAGGGTTGAGGTTTACGGTTAGGGTTAAGATGAGGGGTTAGGGTTTGGTACAGGGTTACGGTTAAGTGTTAGGTTTAGGGTTGAAGATTAGGATTAGGGTTAGGATTAAAGGTTAGCGTGAGAGTTAACGCTTAGGGTTAAGGTTAAGAGTTAGGGTTTAGGGTTAGTTTTAGGGTTAGAGTTATGTGCTATGGTTTGTTTTAGAGGTTAGGGTTAGGTTTACTGGTCACGGTTAGGGTTACGTTTAGGGGTTAGCATTAGGGTTAGGGTTAGGGTTAGGGTTAGGGTTAAGGGATAGGATTAGGGTTAAGTGTTGGGCTTAGGGTTAGGGTTTAGTGTTAAGGTTAGCGTTAAGGATTAGGGTTAGGGTCAGTGTTAAATGCTTGGGTGCGGGTAATGGTTAGGGTCAGGGTTAAGGTTCACGGATAGGGTTAGTGTTAAGGGTTACGGGTAGGTTTAGGGTTCAGGGTTAGTGTTAGCATTAGTGCTTAAGGTTAGGATTAGGCGGTAGGTTAGATTTAGGGTTAGATCTAGGCGTTAGGGTAAGAGCTAGCGTTATGGTTAAGAGATAGGGTTAGGTTTAAAGCTTAGGATTAGGGTTAGGGTTTGGGGTTAAAGTAAGTGTTAGGGGTTAGGTTTAAGGATCAAAGGTTAGGGTTATTTTTAGCTGTAGTGTTAGGGTTAGGGATAAGGGATCCCATTAGCAATAAGGGTCTTTCTTACTGTAGGGTTAAGGGTTAGGCTTAGAGTTAAAGGTTAAGGTTAGGGTCAGGGTTATGATTTAGGGTGAGGGTTAACGGTTAGGGTAAATGTTAAGCGTTAGCGTTAGGGATTAGTGATTAGGGTTTTTGGTTAGTGTTAGGGTTAGCGGTTAGGAGTTAGTGTTTTATGAAAGGGTATGGTTAGAATTAGGATTGGGGTTAGAGTTAGGGTGAGGTATAGGGGTTAGGTTTAGGGGTTAGTTTTAGGGTAAAAGGATAGGATTAGAGTTACGGGTTGGGCTTAGGTTTAGGGTTAAAGTTTACCGCTAGGGTTAGGGATAGGGTTCAGGGTTAGCTTTAGGGGTTCTGGTTAGGGTTAGGTGTTAGGTTAGTGTCAGGGTTAGGTCTAGTCGTGAGGGTAAGGTTTAGGGTTAGCTTTAAGAGCTAGGGTTAGGTTTAATGGTTAGGATTAGGATTAGGGTTAAGGGTTAGGGTAAGGCTTAGGGGTTAGGGTGAAGGGTTAGGGTCAAGGGTTAGGGTTTTTGTTAGGCATAGCGTTGGAGTTAGAAGTAAGGGTTACTGTCAGTGTTAGGGTTGTAGGTAGGGTTACGGTTAGGGTTAGCGGTTTAGAATTAGGGTTAGGGATTAGGTGTCACAGTGAGGACTAGGAGATAGGGTTAGAATTATGGGATGGGGTTGTTCTCAGGAAATGGTTTATGCATTAACGTTAGGATAAGAGGTTAAAGTTAGGCGCAGGGTGAGGTTTACCTCTTAAGGGGAGAAATAGCAACAGGGTTGGGTGTTATGCTCAGGGTTAGGGTTATCTGTTAAAGGTATTGTTTATGCTTAGCGCAGGGGCCCTGTCTGCATTAGGCGGGCGGGGGGAGTTTAGGGGGCTGGGATTGAACCCGGGAACCCACTCTATCATACTCTGGGTATGGGCCCATGGGTTTCAGGCAGGACACAGTGGTAGAGCCTTCTTTCACGCATGGCATGGGAGGATTGCAGGCTTTCTAAACCCTAAGAAAGCAAGAAGTCTGAGAATTAGATTTAGGGTTAGATTATGGTTAGGGATAAGGATGAAGTTTAGTGTTAGGGTGAGGGCTTAGGGTTAGGGATTAGGGTTAGGGTTAAAGGTTACTCTTAGGTTTAACGGTTACACTTTGGTTTAGGGTTGAGGTTTACGGTTAGGGTTAAGATGAGGGGTTAGGGTTTGGTACAGGGTTAGGGTTAAGTGTTAGGTTTAGGGTTGAAGATTAGGATTAGGGTTAGGATTAAAGGTTAGCGTGAGAGTTAACGCTTAGGGTTTAGGTTAAGAGTTAGGGTTTAGGGTTAAGGTTAGGGTTAGTTTTAGGGTTAGAGTTATGTGCTATGGTTTGTGTTAGAGGTTAGGGTTAGGTTTACTGGTCACGGATAGGGTTACGTTTAGGGGGTAGCATTAGGCTTAGGGTTAGGGTTAAGGGATAGGATTAGGGATAAGTTTTGGGCTTAGGGTTAGGGTTTAGTGTTAGGGTTAGCATTAAGGATTAGGGTTAGGGTCAGGGTTAAATGCTTGGGTGCGGGTAATGGTTAGGGTCAGGGTTAAGGTTCACGGATAGGGTTAGTGTTAAGGGTTACGGGTAGGTTTAGGGTTCAGGGTTAGTGTTAGAATTAGGGCTTAAGTTTAGGATTAGGCGGTAGGTTAGATTTAGGGTTAGATCTAGGCGTTAGGGTAAGGGCTAGCGTTAGGGTTAAGAGATAGGGTTAGGTTTAATGCTTAGGATTAGGGTTAGGGTTTGGGGTTAAAGTAAGTGTTAGAGGTCAGGTTTAAGGATCCAAGGTTAGGGTTATTTTTAGCTGTAGTGTTAGGGTTAGGGATAAGGGATCCCATTAGCATTAAGGGTCTTCCTTACTGTAGGGTAAAGGGTTAGGATTAGAGTTAAAGGTTAAGGATAGGGTCAGTGTTAAGATTTAGGGTGAGGGTTAACCGTTAGGGTAAAGGTTAAGCGTTAGGGTTAGGGTTAGTGATTAGGGTTTTTGGTTAGTGTTAGGGTTAGCGGTTAGGAGTTAGTGTTTTATGAAGGGGTATGGTTAGAATTAGGATTGGGGTTAGAGTTAGGGTGAGGTATAGGGGTTAGGTTTAGGGGTTAGTTTTAGGGTAAAAGGATAGGATTAGGGTTACGGGTTGGGCTTAGGTTTAGGGTTAAAGTTTACTGCTGGGGTTAGGGATAGTGTTCAGGGTTAGCTTTAGGGGTTCTGGTTAGGTTTAGGTGTTAGGTTAGTGTCAGGGTTAGGTCTAGTCGTGAGGGTAAGGTTTAGGGTTAGCTTTAAGAGCTAGGGTTAGGTTTAATGGTTAGGATTAGGATTAGGGTTAAGGGTTAAGGTAAGGCTTAGGGGTTAGGGTGAAGGGTTAGGTTCAAGGGTTAGGGTTTTTGTTAGGCATAGCGTTGGGGTTAGAAGTAAGGGTTACTGTCAGTGTTAGGGTTGTAGGTAGGGTTACGGATAGGGTTAGTGGTTTAGAATTAGGGTTAGGGATTAGGTGTCACAGTGATGACTAGGAGATAGGGTTATAATTATGGGATAGGGGTTGTTCTCAGGAAATGGGTTATGCATTAACGTTAGGATAAGAGGTTAAAGTTAGGCGCACGGTGAGGTTTACGAGTTAAGGGGAGAAATAGGATCAGGGTTGGGTGTTATGTTCAGGGTTAGGGTTATCTGTTAAAGGTATTGTTTATGCTTAGCGCACGGGCCCTGTCTGCATTAGGCGGGTGGGGGAGTTTAGGGGGCTGGGATTGTACCCGGGAACCCACTCTATCATACTCTGGGTCTGGGCCCATGGGTTTCATGCAGGACACAGGGGTAGAGCCTCCTTTCACGCATGGCATGGGAGGATTGCAGGCTTTCTAAACTCTAAGAAAGCAAGAAGTCTGAGAATTAGATTTAGGGTTAGGATTCTGGTTAGGGTTAAGGATGAAGTTTAGTGTTAGGGTGAGGGCTTAGGGTTAGGGATTAGGGTTAGGTTAAAGGTTACTCTTAGGTTTAACGGTTACACTTTGGTTTAGGGTTGAGGTTTACGGTTAGGGTTAAGATGAAGGGTTAGGGTTTGGTACAGGGTTAGGGTTAAGTGTTAGGTTTAGGGTTGAAGATTAGGATTAGGGTTAGGATTAAAGGTTAGCGTGAGAGTTAACGCTTAGTGTTAAGGTTAAGAGTTAGGGTTTAGGGTATAGGGTTAGGGTTAGGGATAGTTTTAGGGTTAGAGTTATGTGCTATGGTTTGTGTTAGAGGTTAGGGTTAGGTTTACTGGTCACGGTTAGGGTTACGTTTAGGGGGTAGCATTAGGGTTAGGGTTAGGGTTAGGGTTAAGGGATAGGATTAGGGTTAAGTGTTGGGCTTAGGGTTAGGGATTAGTGTTAAGGTTACCATTAAGGATTAGGGTTAGGGTCAGGGTTAAATGCTTGGGTGCGGGTAATGTTTAGGGTCAGGGTTTAGGTTCACGGATAGGGTTAGTGTTAAGGGTTACGGGTAGGTTTAGGGTTCAGGGTTAGTGTTAGCATAAGGGCTTAAGGTCAGGATTAGGCGGTAGGTTAGATTTAGGGTTAGATCTAGGCGTTAGGGTAAGGGCTAGCGTTAGGGTTAAGAGATAGGGTTAGGTTTAATGCTTAGGATTAAGGTTAGGGTTTGGGGTTAAAGTAAGTGTTAGGGGTTAGGTTTAAGGATCCAAGGTTAGGGTTATTTTTAGCTGTAGTGTTAGGGTTAGGGATAAGGGATCCCATTAGCATTAAGGGTCTTCCTTACTCTAGGGTTAAGGGTTAGGCTTAGAGTTAAAGGTTAAGGTTAGTGTCAGGGTTAAGATTTAGGGTGAGGGTTAACGGTTAGGGTAAAGGTTAAGCGTTAGGTTTAGGGATTAGTGATTAGGGTTTTTGGTTAGGGTTAGGGTTAGGGTTAGTGTTAGGGTTAGCGGTTAGGGGTTAGTGTTTTATGAAGGGGTATGGTTAGAATTAGGATTGGGGTTAGAGTTAGGGTGAGGTATAGGGGTTAGGTTTAGGGGTTAGTTTTAGGGTAAAAGGATAGGATTAGGGTTACGGGTTGGGCTTAGGTTTAGGGTTAAAGTTTACTGCTTGGGTTAGGGATAGGGTTCAGGGTTAGCTTTAGGGGTTCTGGTTAGGGTTAGGTGTTAGGTTAGTGTCAGGGTTAGGTCTAGTTGTGAGGGTAAGGTTTAGGGTTAGCTTTAAGAGCTAGGGTTAGGTTTAATGGTTAGGATTAGGATTAGGGTTAAGGGTTAGGGTAAGGCTAGGGGTTAGGGTGAAGGGTTAGGGTCAAGGGTTAGGGTTTTTGTTAGGCATAGCGTTGGGGTTAGAAGTAAGGGTTACTGTCAGTGTTAGGGTTGTAAGTAGGGTTACGGTTAGGGTTAGCGGTTTAGAATTAGGGTTAGGGATTAGGTGTCACAGTGATGACTAGGAGATAGGGTTAGAATTATGGGATAGGGGTTGTTCTCAGGAAATGGGTTATGCATTAACGTTAGGATAAGAGGTTAAAGTTAGGCGCACGGTGAGGTTTACGTGTTAAGGGGAGAAATAGGAACAGGGTTGGGTGTTATGGTCAGGGTTAGGGTTATCTGTTAAAGGTATTGTTTATGCTTAGCGCACGGGCCCTGTCTGCATTAGGCGGGCGGGGGGAGTTTAGGGGGCTGGGATTGTACCCGGGAACCCACTCTATCATACTCTGGGTATGGGCCCGTGGGTTTCATGCAGGACACAGTGGTAGAGCCTCCTTTCACGCATGGCATGGGAGGATTGCAGGCTTTCTAAACTCTAAGAAAGCAAGAAGTCTGAGAATTAGATTTAGGGGTAGGATTCTGGTTAGGGTTAAGGATGAAGTTTAGTGTTAGGGTGAGGGCTTAGGGTTAGGGAATAGGGTTAGGGTTAAAGGTTACTCTTAGGTTTAACGGTTACACTTTGGTTTAGGGTTGAGGTTTACGGTTAGGGTTAAGATGAGGGGTTAGGGTTTGGTACAGGGTTAGGGTTAAGTGTTAGGTTTAGGGTTGAAGATTAGGATTAGGGTTAGGATTAAAGGTTAGCATGAGAGTTAACGCTTAGGGTTTAGGTTAAGAGTTAGGGTTTAGGGTTAGGATTAGGGTTAGTTTTAGGGTTAGAGTTATGTGCTATGGTTTGTGTTAGAGGTTAGGGTTAGGTTTACTGGTCACGGATAGGGTTACGTTTAGGGGGTAGCATTAGGCTTAGGGTTAGGGTTAACGGATAGGATTAGGGATAAGTGTTGGGCTTAGGGTTAGGGTTTAGTGTTAGGGTTAGCATTAAGGATTAGGGTTAGGGTCAGGGTTAAATGCTTGGGTGCGGGTAATGGTTAGGGTCAGGGTTAAGGTTCACGGATAGGGTTAGTGTTAAGAGTTACGGGTAGGTTTAGGGTTCAGGGTTAGTGTTAGCATTAGGGCTTAAGTTTAGGATTAGGCGGTAGGTTAGATTTAGGGTTAGATCTAGGCGTTAGGGTAAGGGCTAGCGTTAGGGTTAAGAGATAGGGTTAGGTTTAATGCTTAGGATTAGGGTTAGGGTTTGGGGTTAAAGTAAGTGTTAGAGGTCAGGTTTCAGGATCCAAGGTTAGGGTTATTTTTAGCTGTAGTGTTAGGGTTAGGGATAAGGGATCCCATTAGCATTAAGGGTCTTCCTTACTGTAGGGTAAAGGGTTAGGCTTAGAGTTAAAGGTGAAGGTTAGGGTCAGTGTTAAGATTTAGGGTGAGGGTTAACGGTTAGGGTAAAGGTTAAGCGTTAGGGTTAGGGATTAGTGATTAGGGTTTTTGGTTAGTGTTAGGGTTAGCGGTTAGGAGTTAGTGTTTTATGAAGGGGTATGGTTAGAATTAGGATTGGGGTTAGAGTTAGGGTGAGGTATAGGGGTTAGGTTTAGGGGTTAGTTTTAGGGTAAAAGGATAGGATTAGGGTTACGGGTTGGGCTTAGGTTTAGGGTTAAAGTTTACTGCTGGGGTTAGGGATAGTGTTCAGGGTTAGCTTTAGGGGTTCTGGTTAGGGTTAGGTGTTAGGTTAGTGTCAGGGTTAGGTCTAGTCGTGAGGGTAAGGTTTAGGTTTAGCTTTAAGAGCTAGGATTAGGTTTAATGGTTAGGATTAGGATTAGGGTTAAGGGTTAGGGTAAGGCTAGGGGTTAGGGTGAAGGGTTAGGGTCAAGGGTTAGGGTTTTTGTTAGGCATAGCGTTGGGGTTAGAAGTAAGGGTTACTGTCAGTGTTAGGGTTGTAAGTAGGGTTACGGTTAGGGTTAGCGGTTTAGAATTAGGGTTAGGGATTAGGTGTCACAGTGATGACTAGGAGATTGGGTTAGAATTATGGGATAGGGGTTGTTCTCAGGAAATGGGTTATGCATTAACGTTAGGATAAGAGGTTAAAGTTAGGCGCACGGTGAGGTTTACGTGTTAAGGGTAGAAATAGGAACAGGGTTGGGTGTTATGTTCAGGGTTAGGGTTATCTGTTAAAGGTATTGTTTATGCTTAGCGCACGGGCCCTGTCTGCATTAGGCGGGCGGGGGGAGTTTAGGGGGCTGGGATTGTACCCGGGAACCCGCTCCATCATACTCTGGGTATGGGCCCGTGGGTTTCATGGAGGACATAGTGGTAGAGCCTCCTTTCACGCATGGCATGGGAGGATTGCAGGCTTTCTAAACTCTAAGAAAGCAAGAAGTCTGAGAATTAGATTTAGGGTTAGGATTATAGTTAGGGTTAAGGATGAAGTTTAGTGTTAGGGTGAGGGCTTAGGGTTAGGGATTAGGGTTAGGGTTAAAGGTTACTCTTAGGTTTAACGGTTACACTTTGGTTTAGGGTTGAGGTTTACGGTTAGGGTTAAGATGAGGGGTTAGGGTTTGGTACAGGGTTAGGGTTAAGTGTTAGGTTTAGGGTTGAAGATTAGGATTAGGGTTAGGATTAAAGGTTAGCGTGAGAGTTAACGCTTAGGGTTAAGGTTAATAGTTAGGGTTTAGGGTTAGGTTTAGGGTTAGTTTTAGGGTTAGAGTTATGTGCTATGGTTTGTGTTAGAGGTTAGGGTTAGGTTTACTGGTCACGGTTAGGGTTAGGTTTAGGGGTTAGCATTAGGGTTATGGTTAGGCTTAGGGTTAAGGGATAGGATTAGGGTTAAGTGTTGGGCTTAGGGTTAGGGTTTTGTGTTAAGGTTAGCATTAAGGATTAGGGTTAGAATCAGGGTTAAATGCTTGGGTGCGGGTAATTGTTAGGGTCAGGGTTAAGGTTGACAGATAGGGTTAGTGTTAAGGGTTACGGGTAGGTTTAGGGTTCAGGGTTAGTGGTAGCATTAGGGCTTAAGGTTAGGATTAGGCGGTAGGTTAGATTTAGGGTTAGATCTAGGCGTTAGGGTAAGGGCTAGCGTTAGGGTTAAGAGATAGGGTTAGGTTTAATGCTTAGGATTAGGGTTAGGGTTTGGGGTTAAAGTAAATGTTAGGGGTTAGGTTTAAGGATCCAAGGTTAGGGTAATTTTTAGCTGTAGTGTTAGGGTTAGGGATTAGGGATCCCATTAGCATTAAGGGTCTTCGTTACTGTAGGGTTAAGGGTTAGGCTTAGAGTTAAAGGTTAATGTTAGGGTCAGTGTTAAGATTTAGGGTGAGGGTTAACGGTTAGGGTAAAGGTTAAGCGTTAGGGTTAGGGATTAGTGATTAGGGTTTTTGGTTAGTGTTAGGGTTAGCGGTTAGGAGTTAGTGTTTTATGAAGGGGTATGGTTAGAATTAGGATTGGGGTTAGAGTTAGGGTGAGGTATAGGGGTTAGGTTTAGGGGTTAGTTTTAGGGTAAAAGGATAGGATTAGGGTTACGGGTTGGGCTTAGGTTTAGGGTTAAAGTTTACTGCTAGGGTTAGGGATAGGGTTCAGGGTTAGCTTTAGGGGTTCTGGTTAGGGTTAGGTGTTAGGTTAGTGTCAGGGTTAGGTCTAGTCGTGAGGGTAAGGTTTAGGGTTAGCTTTAAGAGCTAGGGTTAGGTTTAATGGTTAGGATTAGGATTAGGGTTAAGGGTTAGGGTAAGGCTTAGGGGTTAGGGTCAAGGGTTAGGGTTTTTGTTAGGCATAGCGTTGGGGTTAGAAGTAAGGGTTACTGTCAGTGTTACGGTTGTAGGTAGGGTTACGGTTAGGGTTAGCGGTTTAGAATTAGGGTTAGGGATTAGGTGTTACAGTGATGACTAGGAGATAGGGTTAGAATTATGGGATAGGGGTTGTTCTCAGGAAATGGGTTATGCATTAACGTTAGGATAAGAGGTTAAAGTTAGGCGCACGGTGAGGTTTACTTGTTAAGGGGAGAAATAGGAACAGGGTTCGGTGTTATGTTCAGGGTTAGGGTTATCTGTTAAAGGTATTGTTTATGCTTAGCGCACGGGCCCTGTCTGCATTAGGCGGGCGGGGGGAGTTTAGGGGGCTGCGATTGTACCCGGGAACCCGCTCCATCATACTCTGGGTATGGGCCCGTGGGTTTCATGGAGGACATAGTGGTAGAGCCTCCTTTCACGCATGGCATGGGAGGATTGCAGGCTTTCTAAACTCTAAGAAAGCAAGAAGTCTGAGAATTAGATTTAGGGTTAGGATTATAGTTAGGGTTAAGGATGAAGTTTAGTGTTAGGGTGAGAGCTTAGGGTTAGGGCTTAGGGTTAGGGTTAAAGGTTACTCTTAGGTTTAACGGTTACACTTTGGTTTAGGGTTGAGGTTTACGGTTAGGTTTAAGATGAGGGGTTACGGTTTGGTACAGGGTTAGGGTTAAGTGTTAGGTTTAGGGTGGAAGATTAGGATTAGGGTTAGGATTAAAGGTTAGCGTGAGAGTTAACGCTTAGGGTTAAGGTTAAGAGTTAAGGTTTAGGGTTAGGGTTAGGGTTAGGGTTAGTTTTAGGGTTAGAGTTATGTGCTATGGTTTGTGTTAGAGGTTAGGGTTAGGTTTACTGGTCACGGTTAGGGTTACGTTTAGGGAGTAGCATTAGGGTTAGGGTTAGGGTTAAGGGATAGGATTAGGGTTAAGTGTTGGGCTTAGGGTTAGGGTTTAGTGTTAGGGTGAGCATTAAGGATTAGGGTTAGGGTCAGGGTTAAATGCTTGGGTGCGGGTAATGGTTAGGGTCAGGTTAATGTTCAAGGATAGGGTTAGTGTTAAGGGTTACGGGTAGGTTTAGGGTTCAGGGTTAGTGTTAGCATTAGGGCTTAAGGTTAGGATTAGGCGGTAGGTTAGATTTAGAGTTAGATCTAGGCGTTAGTGTAAGGGCTAGCGTTAGGGTTAAGAGATAGGGTTAGGTTTAATGCTTAGGATTAGGGTTAGGGTTTGGGGTTAAAGTAAGTGTTAGGGGTTAGGTTTAAGGATCCAAGGTTAGGGTTATTTTTAGCTGTAGTGTTAGGGTTAAGGATAAGGGATCCCATTAGCATTAAGGGTCTTCCTTACTGTAGGGTTAAGGGTTAGGCTTAGAGTTAAAGTTTAAGGTTAGGGTCAGTGTTAAGATTTAGGGTGAGGGTTAACGCTTAGGGTAAAGGTTAAGCGTTAGGGTTAGGGATTAGTGATTAGGGTTTTAGGTTAGTGTTAGGGATAGCGGTTAGGAGTTAGTGTTTTATGAAGGGGTATGGTTAGAATTAGGATTGGGGTTAGAGTTAGGGTGAGGTATAGGGGTTAGGTTTAGGGGTTAGTTTTAGGGTAAAAGGATAGGATTAGTGTACGGGTGGGCTTAGGTTTAGGGTTAAAATTTACTGCTAGGGTTAGGGATAGGGTTCAGGGTTAGCTTTAGGGGTTCTGGTTAGGGTTAGGTGTTAGGTTAGTGTCAGGGTTAGGTCTAGTCGTGAGGGTAAGGTTTAGGGTTAGCTTTAAGAGCTAGGGTTAGGTTTAATGGTTAGGATTAGGATTAGGGTTAAGGGTTAGGGTAAGGCTTAGGGGTTAGGGTGAAGGGTTAGGGTCAAGGGTTAGGGTTTTTGTTAGGCATAGCGTTGGGGTTAGATGTAAGGGTTACTGTCAGTGTTACGGTTGTAGGTAGGGTTACGGTTAGGGTTAGCAGTTTAGAATTAGGGTTAGGGATTAGGTGTCACAGTGATGACTAGGAGATAGGGTTAGAATTATGGGATAGGGTTTGTTCTCAGGAAATGGGGTATGCATTAACGTTAGGATAAGAGGTTCAAGTTAGGCGCACGGTGAGGTTTACGTGTTAAGGGGAGAAATAGGAACAGGGTTGGGTGTTATGTTCAGGGTTAGGGTTATCTGTTAAAGGTATTGTTTATGCTTAGCGCACGGGCCCTGTCTGCATTAGGCGGGCGGGGGGAGTTTAGGGGGCTGGGATTGTACCCGGGAACCCACTCTATCATACTCTGGGTATGGGCCCGTGGGTTTCATGCAGGACACAGTGGTAGAGCCTCCTTTCACGCATGGCATGGGAGGATTGCAGGCTTTCTAAACTCTGAGGAAGAAAGAAGTCTGAGAATTAGATTTAGGGGTAGGATTCTGGTTAGGGTTAAGGATGAAATTTAGTGTTAGGGTGAGGGCTTAGGGTTAGGGATTAGGGTTAGGGTTAAAGGTTACTCTTAGGTTTAACGGTTACACTTTGGTTTAGGGTTGAGGTTTACGGTTAGGGTTAAGATGAGGGGTTAGGGTTTGGTATAGGGTAAGGGTTAAAAGTTAGGTTTAGGGTTGAAGATTAGGATTAGGGTTAGGATTAAAAGTTAGCGTGAGAGTTAACGCTTAGGGTTAAGGTTAAGAGTTAGGGTTTAGGGTTAGGGTTAGGGTTAGTTTTAGGGTTAGCGTTATGTGCTATGGTTTGTGTTAGAGGTTAGTGTTAGGTTTACTGGTCACGGTTAGGGTTACGTTTCGGGGGTAGCATTAGGGTTAGGTTTAGGGTTAAGGGATAGGATTAGGGTTAAGTGTTGGGCTTAGGGTTAGGGTTTAGTGTTAGGTTTATCATTAAGGATTGGCGTTAGGGTCAGGGTTAAATGCTTGGTTACGGGTAATGGTTAGGGTCAGGGTTAAGGTTCACGGATAGGGTTAGTGTTAAGGGTTACGGGTAGGTTTAGGGTTCAAGGTTAGTGTTAGCTTTAGGGCTTAAGGTTAGGATTGGGCGGTAGGTTAGATTTAGGGTTAGATCTAGGCGTTAGGGTAAGGGCTAGCATTAGGGTTAAGAGATAGGGTTAGGTTTAATGCTTAGGATTAGGGTTAGGGTATGGGGTTAAAGTAAGTGTTAGGGGTTAGGTTTAAGGATCCAAGGTTAGGGTTATTTTTAGCTGTAGTGTTAGGGTTAGGGATAAGGGATCCCAATAGCATTAAGGGTCTTCCTTACTGTAGGGTTAAGGGTTAGGCTTAGAGTTAAAGGTTAAGGTTAGGGTCAGTGTTAAGATTTAGGGTGAGGGTTAACGGTTAGGGTAAAGGTTAAGCGTTAGGGTTAGGGATTAGTGATTAGGGTTTTTGGTTAGTGTTAGGGTTAGCGGTTAGGAGTTAGTGTTTTATGAAGGGGTATGGTTAGAATTAGGATTGGGGTTAGAGTTAGGGTGAGGTATAGGGGTTAGGTTTAGGGGTTAGTTTTAGGGTAAAAGGATAGGATTAGGGTTACGGGTTGGGCTTAGGTTTAGGGTTAAAGTTTACTGCTGGGGTTAGGGATAGGGTTCAGCGTTAGCTTTAGGGGTTCTGGATAGGGTTAGGTGTTAGGTCAGTGTCAGGGTTAGGTCTAGTCGTGAGGGTAAGGTTTAGGGTTAGCTTTAAGAGCTAGGGTTAGGTTTAATGGTTAGGATTAGGATTAGGGTTAAGGGTTAGGTAAGGCTTAGGGGTTAGGGTGAAGGGTTAGGGTCAAGGGTTAGGGTTTTTGTTAGGCATAGCGTTGGGGTTAGAAGTAAGGGTTACTGTCAGTGTTAGGGTTGTAGGTAGGGTTACGGTTAGGGTTAGCGGTTTAGAATTAGGGTTAGGGATTAGGTGTCACAGTGATGACTAGGAGATAGGGTTAGAATTATGGGATAGGGGTTGTTCTCAGAAATGGGTTATGCATTAACGTTAGGATAAGAGGTTAAAGTTAGGCGCACGGTGAGGTTTACGTGTTAAGGGGAGAAATAGGAACACGGTTGGGTGTTATGTTCAGGGTTAGGGTTATCTGTTAAAGGTATTGTTTATGCTTAGCGCACGGGCCCTGTCTGCATTAGGCGGGCGGGGGGAGTTTAGAGGGCTGGGATTGTACCCGGGAACCCACTCTATCATACTCTGGGTATGGGCCCGTGGGTTTCATGCAGGACACAGTGGTAGAGCCTCCTTTCATGCATGGCATGGGAGGATTGCAGGCTTTCTAAACTCTAAGAAAGCAAGAAGGCTGAGAATTAGATTTAGGGTTAGGATTATGGTTAGGGTTAAGGATGAAGTTTAGTGTTAGGGTGAGGGCTTAGGGTTAGGGATTAGGGTTAGGGTTAAAGGTTACTCTTAGGTTTAACGGCTACACTTTGGTTTAGGGTTGAGGTTTACTGTTAGGGTTAAGATGAGGGGTTAGGGTTTGGTACAGGGTTAGGGTTAAGTGTTAGGTTTAGGGTTGAAGATTAGGATTAGGGTTAGGATTAAAGGTTAGCGTGAGAATTAACGCGTAGGGTTAAGGTTAAGAGTTAGGGTTTAGGGTTAGGTTTAGGGTTAGGGTTAGTTTTAGGGTTAGAGTTATGTGCTATGGTTTGTGTTATAGGTTAGGGTTAGGTTTACTGGTCACTGTTACGGTTACGTTTAGGGGTTAGCATTAGGGTTAGAGTTAGGGTTAAGGGATAGGATTAGGGATAAGTGTTGGGCTTAGGGTTAGGGTTTAGTGTTAGGGTTAGCATTAAGGATTAGGGTTAGGGTCAGGGTTAAATGCCTGGGTGCGCGTAATGGTTAGGGTCAGGGTTTAGGTTCACGGATAGGGTTAGTGTTAAGGGTTACGGGTAGGTTTAGGGTTCAGGGTTAGGGTTAACATTAGGGCTTAAGGTTAGGATTAGGCGGTAGGTTAGATTTAGGGTTAGATCTAGGCGTTAGGGTAAGGGCTAGCGTTAGGGTTAAGAGATAGGGTTAGGTTTAATGCTTAGGATTAGGGTTAGGGTTTGGGGTTAAAGTAAGTGTTAGGGGTTAGGTTTAAGGATCGAAGGTTAGGGTTATTTTTAGCTGTAGTGTTAGGGTTAGAGATAAGGGTACCCATTAGCATTAAGGGTCTTCCTTACTGTAGGGTTAAGGGTTAGGCTTAGAGTTAAAGGTTAAGGTTAGGGTCAGTGTTAAGATTTAGGGTGAGGGTTAACGGTTAGGGTAAAGGTTAAGCGTTAGGGTTAGGGATTAGTGATTAAGGATTTGGTTAGTGTTAGGGTTAGCAGTTAGGAGTTAGCGTTTTATGAAGGGGTATGTTTAGAATTAGGATTGGGGTTAGAGTTAGGGTGAGGTATAGGGGTTAGGTTTAGGGGTTAGATTTAGGGTAAAAGGATAGGATTAGCGTTACGGGTTGGGCTTAGGTTTAGGGTTAAAGTTTACTGCTAGGGTTAGGGATAGGGTTCAGGGTTAGCTTTAGGGGTTCTGGTTAGTGTTAGGTGTTAGGTTAGTGTCAGGGTTAGGTCTAGTCTTGAGGGTAAAGTTTAGGGTTAGTTTTAAGAGCTAGGGTTAGGTTTAATGGTTAGGATTAGGATTAGGGTTAAGGGTTAGGGTAAGGCTTAGGGGTTAGGGTGAAGTGTTAGGGTCAAGGGTTAGGATTTTTGTGAGGCATAGCGTTGGGGTTAGAAGTAAGGGTTACTGTCAGTGTTAGGGATGTAGGTAGGGTTACGGTTAGGGTTAGCGGTTTAGAATTAGGGTTAGGGATTAGGTGTCACAGTGATGACTAGGAGATAGGGTTAGAAATATGGGATGGGGGTTGTTCTCAGGAAATGGGTTATGCATTAACGTTAGGATAAGAGGTTAAAGTTAGGCGCACGGTGAGGTTTACGTGTTAAGGGGAGAAATAGGAACAGGGTTGGGTGTTATGTTCAGGGTTAGGGTTATCTGTTAAAGGTATTGTTTATGCTTAGCGCACGGGCCCTGTCTGCATTAGGCGGGCGGGGGGAGTTTAGGGGGCTGGGATTGTACCCGGGAACCCACTCTATCATACTCTGGGTATGGGCCCGTGGGTTTCATGCAGGACACAGTGGTAGAGCCTCCTTTCACGCATGGCATGGGAGGATTGTAGGCTTTCTAAACTCTAAAAAAACAAGAAGTCTGAGAATTAGATTTAGGGTTAGGATTCTGGTTAGGGTTAAGGATGAAGTTTAGAGTTAGGGTGAGGGCTTAGGGTTAGGGATTAGGGTTAGAGTTAAAGGTTACTCTTAGGTTTAATGGTTACACTTTGGGTAGGGTTGAGGTTTACGATTAGGGTTAAGATGAGGGTTTAGGGTTTGGTACAGGGTTAGGGTTAAGTGTTAGGTTTAGGGTTGAAGATTAGGATTAGGGTTAGGATTAAAGGTTAGCGTGAGAGTTAACGCTTAGGGTTAAGGTTAAGAGTTAGGGTTTAGGGTTAGGGTTAGGGTTAGGGTTAAGGATGAAATTTAGTGTTAGTGTGAGGGCTTAGGGTTAGGGATTAAGGTTGGGGTTAAAAGTTACTCTTAGGTTTAACGGTTACACTTTGGTTTAGGGTTGAGGTTTACGGTTAGGGTTAAGATGAGGGGTTAGGGTTTGGTACAGGGTTAGGGTTTAGTGTTAGGTTTAGGGTTGAAGATTAGGATTAGGGTTAGGATTAAAGGTTAGCGTGAGAGTTAACGCTTAGGGTTAAGGTTAAGAGTTAGGGTTTAGGGTTAGGGTTAGGGTTAGTTTTAGGGTTAGAGTTATGTGCTATGGTTTGTGTTAGAGGTTAGGGTTAGGTTTACTGGTCACGGTTAGGGTTACGTTTAGGGGTTAGCATTAGGGTTAGGGTTAGGGTTAAGGGATAGGATTAGGGTTAAGTGTTGGGCTTATGGTTAGGGTTTAGTGTTAGGGTTAGCATTAAGGATTAGTGTTAGGGTCAGGGTTAAATGCTTGGGTGCGGGTAATGGTTAGGGTCAGGGTTAAGTTTCACGGATAGGGTTAGTGTTAAGGGTTACGGGTAGGTTTAGGGTTCAAGATTAGATTTAGCATTAGGGCTTAAGGTTAGGATTAGACGGTAGGTTAGATTTAGGGTTAGATCTAGGCGTTAGGGTAAGGGCTAGCGTTAGGGTTAAGAGATAGGGTTAGGTTTAATGCTTAGGATTAGGGTTAGGGTTTGGGGTTAAAGTAAGTGTTAGGGGTTAGGTTTAAGGATCCAAGGTTAGGGGTATTTTTAGCTGTAGTGTTAGGGTTAGGGATAAGGGATCCCATTAGCATTAAGGGTCTTCCTTACTGTTTTTTTAAGGGTTAGGCTTAGAGTTAAAGGTTAAGGTTAGGGTCAGTGTTAAGATTTAGGGTGAGGGTTAACGGTTAGGGTAAAGGTTAAGCGTTAGGGTTAGGGATTAGTGTTTAGGGTTTTTGGTTAGTGTTAGGGTTAGCGGTTAGGAGTTAGTGTTTTATGAAGGGGTATGGTTAGAATTAGGATTGGGGTTAGAGTTAGGGTGAGGTATAGGGGTTAGGTTTAGGGGTTAGTTTTAGGGTAAAAGGATAGGATTAGGGTTACGGGTTGGGCTTAGGTTTAGGGTTAAAGTTTACTGCTTGGGTTAGGGATAGGGTTCAAGGTTAGCTTTAGGGGTTCTGGTTAGGGTTAGGTGTTAGGTTAGTGTCAGGGTTAGGTCTAGTCGTGAGGGTAAGGTTTAGGGTTAGCTTTAAGAGCTAGGGTTAGGTTTAATGGTTAGGATTAGGATTAGGGTTAAGGGTTAGGGTAAGGCTTAGGGGTTAGGGTGAAGGGTTAGGTTCAAGGGTTAGGGTTTTTGTTAGGCATAGCGTTGGGGTTAGAAGTAAGGGTTACTGTCAGTGTTAGGGATGTAGGTAGGGTTACGGTTAGGGTTAGCGGTTTAGAATTAGGGTTAGGGATTAGGTGTCACAGTGATGACTAGGAGATAGGGTTAGAATTATGGGATAGGGGTTGTTCTCAGGAAATGGGTTATGCATTAACGTTAGGATAAGAGGTTATAGTTAGGCGCACGGTGAGGTTTACGTGTTAAGGGGAGAAATAGGAACAGGGTTGGGTGTTATGTTCAGGGTTAGGGTTATCTGTTAAAGGTATTGTTTATGCTTAGCGCACGGGCCCTGTCTGCATTAGGCGGGCGGGGGGAGTTTAGGGGGCTGGGATTGTACCCGGGAAACCACTCTATCATACTCTGGGTATGGGCCCGTGGGTTTCATGCAGGACGCAGTGGTGGAGCCTCCTTTCACACATGGCATGGGAGGATTGCAGGCTTTCTAAACTCTAAGAAAGCAAGAAGTCTGAGAATTAGATTTAGGGTTAGGATTATGGTTAGGGTTATGGATGAAGTTTAGTGTTAGGGTGAGGGCTTAGGGTTAGGGATTAGGGTTAGGGTTAAAGGTTACTCTTAGGTTTAACGGTTACACTTTGGTTTAGGGTTGAGGTTTACGGTTAGGGTTAAGATGAGGGGTTAGGGTTTGGTACAGGGTTAGGGTTAAGTGTTAGGTTTAGGGTTGAAGATTAGGATTAGGGTTAGGATTAAAGTTTAGCGTGAGAGTTAACGCTTAAGGTTAAGGTTAAGTGTTAGGGTTTAGGGTTAGGGTTAGGGTTAGTTTTAGGGTTAGAGTTATGTGCTATGGTTTGTGTTAGAGGTTAGGGTTAGGTTTACTGGTCACGGTTAGGGTTACGTTTAGGGGTTAGCATTAGGGTTAGGGTTAGGGTTAAGGGATAGGATTAGGGTTAAGTGTTGGGCTTAGGGTTAGGGTTTAGTGTTAGGGTTAGCATTAAGGATTAGGGTTAGGGTCAGGGTTAAATGCTTGGGTGCGGGTAATGGTTAGGGTCAGGGTTAAGGTTCACGGATAGGGTTAGTGTTAAGGGTTACGGGTAGGTTTAGGGTTCAGGGTTAGAGTTAGCATTAGGGCTTAAGTTTAGGATTAGGCGGTAGGTTACTTTTAGGGTTAGATCTAGGCGTTAGGGTATGGGCTAGCGTTAGGGTTAAGAGATAGGGTTAGGTTTAATGCTTAGGATTAGGGTTAGGGTTTGGGGTTAAAGTAAGTGTTAAGGGTTAGCTTTAAGGATCCAAGATTAGGGTTATTTTTAGCTGTAGTGTTAGGGTTAGGGATAAGGGATCCCATTAGCATTAAGGGTCTTCCTTACTGTAGGGTTAAGGGTTAGGCTTAGAGTTAAAGGTTAAGGTTAGGGTCAGTGTTAAGATTTAGGGTGAGGGTTAACGGTCAGGGTAAAGGTTAAGCGTTAGGGTTAGGGATTAGTGATTAGGGTTTTTGGTTAGTGTTAGGGTTACCGGTTAGGAGTTAGTGTTTTATGAAGGGGTATGGTTAGAATTAGGATTGGGGTTAGAGTTAGGGTGAGGTATAGGGGTTACGTTTAGGGGTTAGTTTTAGGGTAAAAGGATAGGATTAGGGTTATGGGTTGGGCTTAGGTTTAGGGTTAAAGTTTACTGCTAGGGTTAGGGAGAGGGTTCAGGATTAGCTTTAGGGGTTCTGGTTAGGGTTAGGTGATAGGTTAGTGTCAGGGTTAGGTCTAGTCGTGAGGGTAAGGTTTAGGGTTAGCTTTAAGAGCTAGGGTTAGGTTTAATGGTTAGGATTAGGATTAGGGTTAAGGGTTAGGGTAAGGCTTAGGGGTAAGGGTGAAGGGTTAGTGTCAAGGGTTAGGGTTTTTGTTAGGCATAGCGTTGGGGTTAGAAGTAAGGGTTACTGTCAGTGTTAGGGATGTAGGTAGGGTTACGGTTAGGGTTAGCGGTTTAGAATTAGGGTTAGGGATTAGGTGTCACAGTGATGACTAGGAGATAGGGTTAGAATTATAGGATAGGGGTTGTTCTCAGGAAATGGGTTATGCATTAACGTTAGGATAAGAGGTTAAAGTTAGGCGCACGGTGAGGTTTACGTGTTAAGGGGAGAAATAGGAACAGGGTTGGGTGTTATGTTCAGGGTTAGGGTTATCTGTTAAAGGTATTGTTTATGCTTAGCGCCCGGGCCCTGTCTGCATTAGGCGGGCGGGGGGAGTTTAGGGGGCTGGGATTGTACCTGGGAACCCACTCTATCATATTCTGGGTATAGGCCCGTGGGTTTCATGCAGGACGCAGTGGTGGAGCCTCCTTTCACGCATGGCATGGGAGGATTGCAGGCTTTCTAAACTCTAAGAAAGCAAGAAGTCTGAGAATTAGATTTAGGGTTAGGATTCTGGTTAGGGTTAAGGATGAAGTTTAGTGTTAGGGTGAGGGCTTAGGGTTAGGGATTAGGGTTAGGGTTAAAGGTTACTCTTAGGTTTAACGGTTACACTTTGGTTTAGGGTTGAGGTTTACGGTTAGGGTTAAGATGAGGGGTTAGGGTTTGGTACAGGGTTAGGGTTAAGTGTTAGGTTTAGGGTTGAAGATTAGGATTAGGGTTAGGATTAAAGGTTAGCGTGAGAGTTAACGCTTAGGGTTAAGGTTAAGAGTTAGGGTTTAGGGTTAGGTTTAGGGTTAGTTTTAGGGTTAGAGTTATGTGCTATGGTTTGTGTTAGAGGTTAGGGTTAGGTTTACTGGTCACGGTTAGGGTTACGTTTAGGGGTTAGCATTAGGGTTAGGGTTAGGGTTAAGGGATAGGATTAGGGTTAAGTGTTGGGCTTAGGGTTAGGGTTTAGTGTTAGGATTAGCATTAAGGATTAGGGTTAGGGTCAGGGTTAAATGCTTGGGTGCGGTTAATGGTTAGGGTCAGGGTTAAGGTTCACGGATAGGGTTAGTGTTAAGGGTTACGGGTAGGTTTAGGGTTCAGGGTTAGAGTTAGCATTAGGGCTTAAGGTTAGGATTAGGCGGTAGGTTAGATTTAGGGTTAGATCTCGGCGTTAGGGTAAGGGCTAGCGTTAGGGTTAAGAGATAGGGTTAGGTTTAATGCTTAGGATTAGGGTTAGGGTTTGGGGTTAAAGTAAGTGTTAGGGGTTAGGTTTAAGGATCCAAGGTTAGGGTTATTTTTAGCTGTAGTGTTAGGGTTAGGGATAAGGGATCCCATTAGCATTAAGGGTCTTCCTTACTGTAGGGTTAAGGGTTAGGCTTAGAGTTAAAGGTTAAGGTTAGGGTCAGTGTTAAGATTTAGGGTGAGGGTTAACGGTTAGGGTAAAGGTTGAGCATTAGGGTTAGGGATTAGTGATTAGGGTTTTTGGTTAATGTTAGGGTTAGCGGTTAGGAGTTAGTGTTTTATGAAGGGGTATGGTTAGAATTAGGATTGGGTTAGAGTTAGGGTGAGGTATAGGGGTTAGGTTTAGGGGTTAGTTTTAGGGTAAAAGGATAGGATTAGGGTTACGGGTTGGGCTTAGGTTTAGGGTTAAAGTTTACTGCTAGGGTTAGGTATAGGGTTCAGGGTTAGCTTTAGGGGTTCTGGTTAGGGTTAGGTGTTAGGTTAGTGTCAGGGTTAGGTCTAGTCGTGAGGGTAAGGTTTAGGGTTAGCTTTAGGAGCTAGGGTTAGGTTTAATGGTTAGGATTAGGATTAGGGTTAAGGGTTAGGGTAAGGCTTAGGGGTTAGGGTGAAGGGTTAGTGTCAAGGGTTAGGGTTTTTGTTAGGCATAGCGTTGGGGTTAGAAGTAAGGTTTACTGTCAGTGTTAGGGTTGTAGGTAGGGTTACGGTTAGGGTTAGCGGTTTAGAATTAGGGTTAGGGATTAGGTGTCACAGTGATGACTAGGAGATAGGGTTAGAATTATGGGATAGGGGTTGTTCTCAGGAAATGGGTTATGCATTAACGTTAGGATAAGAGGTTAAAGTTAGGCGCACGGTGAGGTTTACGTGTTAAGGGGAGAAATAGGAACAGGGTTGGGTGTTATGTTCAGGGTTAGGGTTATCTGTTAAAGGTATTGTTTATGCTTAGCGCACGGGCCCTGTCTGCATTAGGCGGGCGGGGGGTGTTTAGGGGGCTGGGATTGTACCCGGGAACCCACTCTATCATACTCTGGGTATGGGCCCGTGGGTTTCATGCAGGACCCAGTGGTAGAGCCTCCTTTCACGCATGGCATGGGAGGATTGCAGGCTTTCTAAACTCTAAGAAAGCAAGAAGTCTGAGAATTAGATTTAGGGTTATGATTATGGTTAGGGTTAAGGATGAAGTTTAGTGTTAGGGTGAGGGCTTAGGGTTAGGGATTAGGGTTAGGGTTAAAGGTTACTCTTAGGTTTAACGGTTACACTTTGGTTTAGGGTTGAGGTTTACGGTTAGGGATAAGATGAGGGGTTAGGGTTTGGTACAGGGTTAGGGTTAAGTGTTAGGTTTAGGGTTGAAGATTAGGATTAGGGTTAGGATTAAAAGTTAGCGTGAGAGTTAACGCTTAGGGTTAAGGTTAAGAGTTAGGGTTTAGGGTTAGGGTTAGGGTTAAGGATGAAATTTAGTGTTAGGGTGAGGGCTTAGGGTTAGGGATTAAGGTTGGGGTTAAAAGTTACTCTTAGGTTTAACGGTTACACTTTGGTTTAGGGTTGAGTTTTACGGTTAGGGTTAAGATGAGGGGTTAGGGTTTGGTACAGGGTTAGGGTTTAGTGTTAGGTTTAGGGTTGAAGATTAGGATTAGGGTTAGGATTAAAGGTTAGCGTGAGAGTTAACGCTTAGGGTTAAGGTTAAGAGTTAGGGTTTAGGGTTAGGGTTAGGGTTAGTTTTAGGGTTAGAGTTATGTGCTATGGTTTGTGTTAGAGGTTAGGGTTAGGTTTACTGGTCACGGTTAGGGTTACGTTTAGGGGTTAGCATTAGGGTTAGGGTTAGGGTTAAGGGATAGGATTAGGGTTAAGTGGTGGGCTTAGGGTTAGGGTTTAGTGTTAGGGTTAGCATTAAGGATTAGGGTTAGGGTCAGGGTTAAATGCTTGGGTGCGGGTAATGGTTAGGGTCAGGGTTAAGTTTCACGGATAGGGTTAGTGTTAAGGGTTACGGGTAGGTTTAGGGTTCAGGATTAGATTTAGCATTAGGGCTTAAGGTTAGGATTAGACGGTAGGTTAGATTTAGGGTTAGATCTAGGCGTTAGGGTAAGGGCTAGCGTTAGGGTTAAGAGATAGGGTTAGGTTTAATGCTTAGGATTAGGGTTAGGGTTTGGGGTTAAAGTAAGTGTTAGGGGTTAGGTTTAAGGATCCAAGGTTAGGGGTATTTTTAGCTGTAGTGTTAGGGTTAGGGATAAGGGATCCCATTAGCATTAAGGGTCTTCCTTACTGTTTTTTTAAGGGTTAGGCTTAGAGTTAAAGGTTAAGGTTAGGGTCAGTGTTAAGATTTAGGGTGAGGGTTAACGGTTAGGGTAAAGGTTAAGCGTTAGGGTTAGGGATTAGTGATTAGGGTTTTTGGTTAGTGTTAGGGTTAGCGGTTAGGAGTTAGTGTTTTATGAAGGGGTATGGTTAGAATTAGGATTGGGGTTAGAGTTACGGTGAGTTATAGGGGTTAGGTTTAGGGGTTAGTTTTAGGGTAAAAGGATAGGATTAGGGTTACGGGTTGGCCTTACGTTTAGGGTTAAAGTTTAATGCTAGGGTTATGGATAGGGTTCAGGGTTAGCTTTAGGGGTTCTGGTTAGGGTTAGGTGTTAGGTTAGTGTCAGGGTTAGGTCTAGTCGTGAGGGTAAGGTTTAGGGTTAGCTTTAAGAGCTAGGGTTAGGTTTAATGGTTAGGATTAGGATTAGGGTTAAGGGTTAGGGTAAGGCTTAGGGGTTAGGGTGAAGGGTTAGGGTCAAGGGTTAGGGTTTTTGTTAGGCATAGCGTTGGGGTTAGAAGTAAGGGTTACTGTCAGTGTTAGGGATGTAGGTAGGGTTACGGTTAGGGTTAGCGGTTTAGAATTAGGGTTAGGGATTAGGTGTCACAGTGATGACTAGGAGATAGGGTTAGAATTATGGGATAGGGGTTGTTCTCAGGAAATGGGTTATGCATTAACGTTAGGATAAGAGGTTAAAGTTAGGCGCACGGTGAGGTTTACGTGTTAAGGGGAGAAATAGGAACAGGGTTGGGTGTTATGTTCAGGGTTAGGGTTATCTGTTAAAGGTATTGTTTATGCTTAGCGCACGGGCCCTGTCTGCATTAGGCGGGCGGGGGGAGTTTAGGGGGCTGGGATTGTACCCGGGAACCCACTCTATCATACTCTGGGTATGGGCCCGTGTGTTTCATGCAGGACGCAGTGGTGGAGCCTCCTTTCACACATGGCATGGGAGGATTGCAGGCTTTCTAAACTCTAAGAAAGCAAGAAGTCTGAGAATTAGATTTAGGGTTAGGATTATGGTTAGGGTTAAGGATGAAGTTTAGTGTTAGGGTGAGGGCTTAGGGTTAGGGATTAGGGTTAGGGTTAAAGGTTACTCTTAGGTTTAACGGTTACACTTTGGTTTAGGGTTGAGGTTTACGGTTAGGGTTAAGATGAGGGGTTAGGGTTTGGTACAGGGTTAGGGTTAAGTGTTAGGTTTAGGGTTGAAGATTAGGATTAGGGTTAGGATTAAAGGTTAGCGTGGGAGTTAACGCTTAGGGTTAAGGTTAAGAGTTAGGGTTTAGGGTTAGGGTTAGGGTTAGTTTTAGGGTTAGAGTTATGTGCTATGGTTTGTGTTAGAGGTTAGGGTTAGGTTTACTGGTCACGGTTAGGGTTACGTTTAGGGGTTAGCATTAGGGTTAGGGTTAGGGTTAAGGGATAGGATTAGGGTTAAGTGTTGGGCTTAGGGTTAGGGTTTAGTGTTAGGGTTAGCATTAAGGATTAGGGTTAGGGTCAGGGTTAAATGCTTGGGTGCGGGTAATGGTTAGGGTCAGGGTTTAGGTTCACGGATAGGGTTAGTGTTAAGGGTTACGGGTAGGTTTAGGGTTCAGGGTTAGTGTTAGCATTAGGGTTTAAGGTTAGGATTAGGCGGTAGGTTAGATTTAGGGTTAGATGTAGGCGTTATGGTAAGGGCTAGCGTTAGGGTTAAGAGATAGGGTTAGGTTTAATGCTTAGGATTAGGGTTAGGGTTTGGGGTTAAAGTAATTGTTAGGGGTTAGGTTTAAGGATCCAAGGTTAGGGTTATTTTTAGCTGTAGTGTTAGGGTTAGGGATAAGGGATCCCATTAGCATTAAGGGTCTTCCTTACTGTAGGGTTAAGGGTTAGGCTTAGAGTTAAAGGTTAAGGTTAGGGTCAGTGTTAAGATTTAGGGTGAGGGTTAACGGTTAGGGTAAAGGTTAAGCGTTAGGGTTAGGGATTAGTGATTAGGGTTTTTGGTTAGTGTTAGGGTTAGCGGTTAGGAGTTAGTGTTTTATGAAGGGGTATGGTTAGAATTAGGATTGGGGTTAGAGTTAGGGTGAGGTATAGGGGTTAGGTTTAGGGGTTAGTATTAGGGTAAAAGGATAGGATTAGGGTTACGGGTTGGGCTTAGGTTTAGGGTTAAAGTTTACTGCTAGGGTTAGGGATAGGGTTCAGGATTAGCTTTAGGGGTTCTGGTTAGGGTTAGGTGATAGGTTAGTGTCAGGGTTAGGTCTAGTCGTGAGGGTAAGGTTTAGGGTTAGCTTTAAGAGCTAGGGTTAGGTTTAATGGTTAGGATTAGGATTAGGGTTAAGGGTTAGGGTAAGGCTTAGGGGTTAGGGTGAAGGGTTAGGGTCAAGGGTTAGGGTTTTTGTTAGGCATAGCGTTGGGGTTAGAAGTAAGGGTTACTGTCAGTGTTAGGGTTGTAGGTAGGGTTACAGTTAGGGTTAGCGGTTTAGAATTAGGGTTAGGGATTAGGTGTCACAGTGATGACTAGGAGATAGGGTTAGAATTATGGGATAGGGGTTGTTCTCAGGAAATGGGTTATGCATTAACGTTAGCATAAGAGGTTAAAGTTAGGCGCACGGTGAGGTTTACGTGTTAAGGGGAGAAATAGGAACAGGGTTGGGTGTTATGTTCAGGGTTAGGGTTATCTGTTAAAGGTATTGTTTATGCTTAGCGCACCGGCCCTGTCTGCATTAGGCGGGCGGGGGGAGTTTAGGGGGCTGGGATTGTACCCGGGAACCCACTCTATCATACTCTGGGTATGGGCCCGTGGGTTTCATGCAGGACACAGTGGTAGAGCCTCCTTTCACGCATGGCATGGGAGGATTGCAGGCTTTCTAAACTCTAAGAAAGCAAGAAGTCTGAGAATTAGATTTAGGGTTAGGATTCTGGTTAGGGTTAAGGATGAAGTTTAGTGTTAGGGTGAGGGCTTAGGTTTAGGGATTAGAGTTAGGGTTAAAGGTTACTCTTAGGTTTAACGGTTACACTTTGGTTTCGGGTTGAGGTTTACGGTTAGGGTTAAGATGAGAGGTTAGGGTGTGGAACAGGGTTAGGGTTAAGTGTTAGGTTTAGGGTTGAAGATTAGGATTAGGGTTAGGATTAAAGGTTAGCGTGAGAGTTAATGCTTAGGGTTAAGGTTAAGAGTTAGGGTTTAGGGTTAGGTTTAGGGTTAGGGTTAGTTTTAGGGTTAGAGTTATGTGCTATGGTTTGTGTTAGAGGTTAGGGTTAGGTTTACTGGTCACGGTTAGGGTTACGTTTAGGGGGTAGCATTAGGGTTAGGGTTAGGCTTAAGGGATAGGATTAGGGTTAAGTGTTGGGCTTAGGGTTAGGGTTTAGTGTTAGGTTTATCATTAAGGATTAGGGTTAGAAGCAGGGTTAAATGCTGTGGTGCTGGTAATGTTTAGGGTCAGGGTTAAGGTTCACGGATAGGGTTAGTGTTAAGGGTTACGGGTAGGTTTAGGGTTCAGGGTTAGTGGTAGCAGTAGGGCTTAAGTTTAGGATTAGGCGGTAGGTTAGATTTAGGGTTAGATCTAGGCGTTAGGGTAAGGGCTAGCGTTAGGGTTAAGAGATAGGGTTAGGTTTAATGCTTAGGATTAGGGTTAGGGTTTGGGGTTAAAGTAAGTGTTAGGGGTTAGGTTTAAGGATCCAAGGTTAGGGTTATTTTTAGCTGTAGTGTTAGGGTTAGGGATAAGGGATCCCATTAGCATTAAGGGTCTTCCTTCCTGTAGGGTTAAGGTTTAGGCTTAGAGTTAAAGGTTAAGGTTAGGGTCAGTGTTAAGATTTAGGGTGAAGGTTAACGGTTAGGGTAAAGGTTAAGCGTTAGGGTTAGGGATTAGTGATTAGGGTTTTTGGTTAGTGTTAGGGTTAGCGGTTAGGAGTTAGTGTTTTATGAAGGGGTATGGTTAGAATTAGGATTGGGGTTAGAGTTAGGGTGAGGTATAGGGGTTAGGTTTAGGGGTTAGTTTTAGGGTAAAAGGATAGGATTAGGGTTACGGGTTGGGCTTAGGTTTAGGGTTAAAGTTTTCTGCTGGAGTTAGGGATAGGGTTCAGGGTTAGCTTTAGGGGTTCTGGTTAGGGTTAGGTGTTAGGTTAGTGTCAGGGTTAGGTCTAGTCGTGAGGGTAAGGTTTAGGGTTAGCTTTAAGAGCTAGGGTTAGGTTTAATGGTTAGGATTAGGATTAGGGTTAAGGGTTAGGGTAAGGCTTAGGGGTTAGGGTGAAGGGTTAGGGTCAAGGGTTAGGGTTTTTGTTAGGCATAGCGTTGGGGTTAGAAGTAAGGGTTACTGTCAGTGTTAGGGTTGTAGGTAGGGTTACGGTTAGGGTTAGCGGTTTAGAATTAGGGTTAGGGATTAGGTGTCACAGTGATGACTAGGAGATAGGGTTAGAATTATGGGATAGGGGTTGTTCTCAGGAAATGGGTTATGCATTAACGTTAGGATAAGAGGTTAAAGTTAGGCGCACGGTGAGGTTTACGTGTTAAGGGGAGAAATAGAAACAGGGTTGGGTGTTATGTTCAGGGTTAGGGTTATCTGTTAAAGGTATTGTTTATGCTTAGCGCACGGGCCCTGTCTGCATTAGGCGGGCGGGGGGAGTTTAGGGGGCTGGGATTGTGCCCGGGAACCCACTCTATCATACTCTGGGTATGGGCCCATGGGTTTCATGCAGGACACAGTGGTAGAGCCTCCTTTCACGCATGGCACGGGAGGATTGCAGGCTTTCTAAACTCTAAGAAAGCAAGAAGTCTGAGAATTAGATTTAGGGTTAGGATTATGGTTAGGGTTAAGGATGAAGTTTAGTGTTAGGGTGAGGGCCTAGGGTTAGGGATTAGGGTTAAGGTTAAAGGTTACTCTTAGGTTTAACGGTTACACTTTGGTTTAGGGTTGAGGTTTACGGTTAGGGTTAAGATGAGGGGTTAGGGTTTGGTACAGGGTTAGGGTTAAGTGTTAGGTTTAGGTTTGAAGATTAGGATTAGGGTTAGGATTAAAGGTTAGCGTGAGAGTTAACGCTTAGGGTTAAGGTTAAGAGTTAGATTTTAGGGTTAGGGTTAGGGTTAGTTTTAGGTTTAGAGTTATGTGCTATGGTTTGTGTTAGAGGTTAGGGTTAGGTTTACTGGTCATGGTTAGGGTTAAGTTTAGGGGGTAGCATTAGGGTTAGGGTTAGGGTTAAGGGATAGGATTAAGGTTAAGTGTTGGGCTTAGGATTAGGGTTTAGTGTTAAGGTTAGCATTAAGGATTAGGGTTAGGGTCAGGGTTAAATGCTTGGGTGCGGGTAGTGGTTAGGGTCAGGGTTAAGGTTCACGGATAGGGTTAGTGTTAAGGGTTACGGGTAGGTTTAGGGTTCAGGGTTAGTGTTAGCATTAGGGCTTAAGGTTAGGATTAGGCGGTAGGTTAGATTTAGGGTTAGATCTAGGCGTTAGGGTAAGGGCTAGCGTTAGGGTTAAGAGATAGGGTTAGGTTTAATGCTTAGGATTAGGGTTAGGGTTTGGGGTTAAAGTAAGTGTTAGGGGTTAGGTTTAAGGATCCAAGGTTAGGGTTATTTTTAGCTGTAGTGTTAGGGTTAGGGATAAGGGATCCCATTAGCATTAAGGGTCTTCCTTCCTGTAGGGTTAAGGGTTAGGCTTAGAGTTAAAGGTTAAGGTTAGGGTCAGTGTTAAGATTTAGGGTGAGGGTTAACGGTCAGGGTAAAGGTTAAGCGTTAGGGTTAGGGATTAGTGATTAGGGTTTTTGGTTAGTGTTAGGGTTAGCGGTTAGGAGTTAGTGTTTTATGAAGTGGTATGGTTAGAATTAGGATTGGGGTTAGAGTTAGGGTGAGGTATAGGGGTTAGGTTTAGGGGTTAGTTTTAGGGTAAAAGGATAGGATTAGGGTTACGGGTTGGGCTTAGGTTTAGGGTTAAAGTTTACTGCTAGGGTTAGGGATAGGGTTCAGGGTTAGCTTTAGGGGTTCTGGTTAGGGTTAGGTGTTAGGTTAGTGTCAGGGTTAGGTCTAGTCGTGAGGGTAAGGATTAGGGTTAGCTTTAAGAGCTAGGGTTAGGTTTAATGGTTAGGATTAGGATTAGGGTTAAGGGTTAGGGTAAGGCTTAGGGGTTAGGGTGAAGGGTTAGGGTCAAGGGTTAGGGTTTTTGTTAGGCATAGCGTTGGGGTTAGAAGTAAGGGTTACTGTCAGTGTTAGGGTTGTAGGTAGGGTTACGGTTAGGGTTAGCGGTTTAGAATTAGGGTTAGGGATTAGGTGTCACAGTGATGACTAGGAGATAGGGTTATAATTATGGGATAGGGGTTGTTCTCAGGAAATGGTATATGCATTAACGTTAGGATAAGAGGTTAAAGTTAGGCGCACGGTGAGGTTTACGTGTTAAGGGGAGAAATAGGAACAGTGTTGGGTGTTATGTTCAGAGTTAGGGTTATCTGTTAGAAGTATTGTTTATGCTTAGCGCACGGGCCCTGTCTGCATTAGGCGGGCGGGGGGAGTTTAGGGGGCTGGGATTGTACCCGGGAACACACTCTATCATACTCTGGGTATGGGCCCGTGGGTTTCATGGAGGACACAGTGGTAGAGCCTCATTTCACGCATGGCATGGGAGGATTGCAGGCTTTCTAAACTCTAAGAAAGCAAGAAGTCTGAGAATTAGATTTAGGGTTAGGATTATGTTTAGGGTTAAGGATGAAGTTTAGTGTTAGGTTGAGAGCTTAGGGTTAGGGATTAGGGTTAGGGTTAAAGGTTACTCTTACGTTTAACGGTTACACTTTGGTTTAGGGTTGAGGTTTACGGTTAGGGTTAAGATGAGGGGTTGGGGTTAGGTTTAGGTACAGGGTTAGGGTTAAGTGTTAGGTTTAGGGTGGAAGATTAGGATTAGGGTTAGGATTAAAGGTTAGCGTGAGAGTTAACGCTTAGTGTTAAGGTTAAGGGTTAGGTTTAGGGTTAGGGTTAGGGTTAGTTTTAGGGTTACAGTTATGTGCTATGGTTTATGTTAGAGGTTAGGGTTAGATTTATTGATGACGGTTAGGGTTACGTTTAGGGGTTAGAATTAGGGTTAGGGTTCAGGGATAGGATTAGGGTTAAGTGTTGGGCTTAGGGTTAGGTTTAGGTGTTAGGGTTATCATTAAGGATTAGGGGTAGGGTCAGGGTTAAATGCTTGGGTGCGGGTAATGTTTAGGGTCAGGGTTAAGGTTCACGGATAGGGTTAGTGTTAAGGGTTACGGGTCGGTTTAGGGTTCAGGGTTAGAGTTAGCATTAGGGCTGAAGGTTAGGATTAGGCGGTAGGTTAGATTTAGGGTTAGATCTAGGCGTTAGGTTAAGGGCTAGCGTTAGGGTTAAGAGATAGGGTTAGGTTTAATGCTTAGGATTAGGGTTAGGGTTTGGGGTTAAAGTAAGTGTTAGGGGTTAGGTTTAAGGATCAAAGGTTAGGGTTATTTTTAGCTGTAGTGTTAGGGTTAGGGATAAGGGATCCCATTAGCATTAAGGGTCTTCCTTCCTGTAGGGTTAAGGGTTAGGCTTAGAGTTAAAGGTTAAGGTTAGGGTCAGTGTTAAGATTTAGGGTGAGGGTTAACGGTCAGGGTAAAGGTTAAGCGTTAGGGTTAGGGATTAGTGATTAGGGTTTTTGGTTAGTGTTAGGGTTAGCGGTTAGGAGTTAGTGTTTTATGAAGGGGTATGGTTAGAATTAGGATTGGGGTTAGAGTTAGGGTGAGGTATAGGGGTTAGGTTTAGGGGTTAGTTTTAGGGTAAAAGGATAGGATTAGGGTTACGGGTTGGGCTTAGGTTTAGGGTTAAAGTTTACTGCTAGGGTTAGGGATAGGTTTCAGGGTTAGCTTTAGGGGTTCTGGTTAGGGTTAGGTGTTAGGTTAGTGTCAAGGTTATGTCCAGTCGTGAGGGTAAGGTTTAGGGTTAGCTTTAAGAGCTAGGGTTATGTTTAATGGTTAGGATTAGGATTAGGGTTAAGTGTTAGGGTAAGGCTTAGAGGTTAGGGTGAAGGGTTAGGGTCAAGGGTTAGGGTTTTTGTTAGGCATAGCGTTGGGGTTAGAAGTAAGGGTTACTGTCAGTGTTAGGGTTGTAGGTATGGTTACAGTTAGGGTTAGCGGTTTACAATTAGGGTTAGGGATTAGGTGTCACAGTGATGACTAGGAGATAGGGATAGAATTATGGGATAGGGGTTGTTCTCAGGAAATGGGTTATGCATTAACGTTAGGATAAGAGGTTAAAGTTAGGCGCACAGTGAGGTTTACGTGTTAAGGGGAGAAATAGGAACAGGGTTGGGTGTTATGTTCAGGGTTAGGGTTATCTGTTAAAGGTATTGTTTATGCTTAGCGCACGGGCCCTGTCTGCATTAGGCGGGCGGAGGGAGTTTAGGGGGCTGGGATTGTACCCGGGAACCCACTCTATCATACTCTGGGTATGGGCCCGTGGGTTTCATGCAGGACACAGTGGTAGAGCCTCCTTTCACGCATGGCATGGGAGGATTGCAGGCTTTCTAAACTCTAAGAAAGCAAGAAGTCTGAGAATTAGATTTAGGGTTAGGATTCTGGTTAGGGTTAAGGATGAAGTTTAGTGTTAGGGTGAGGGCTTAGGGTTAGGGATTAGGGTTAGGGTTAAAGGTTACTCTTAGGTTTAACGGTAACACTTTGGTTTCGGGTTCAGGTTTACGGTTAGGGTTAAGATGAGGGGTTAGGGTTTGGTACAGGGTTAGGGTTAAGTGTTAGGTTTAGGGTTGAAGATTAGGATTAGGGTTAGGATTAAAGGTTAGCGTGAGAGTTAACGCTTAGGGTTAAGGTTAAGAGTTAGGGTTTAGGGTTAGGGTTAGGGTTAGTTTTAGGGTTAGAGTTATGTGCTATGGTTTGTGTTAGAGGTTAGGGTTAGGTTTACTGGTCACGGTTAGGGTTACGTTTAGGGGTTAGCATTAGGGTTAGGGTTAGGGTTAAGGGATAGGATTAGGGTTAAGTGTTGGGCTTAGGGTTAGGGTTTAGTGTTAGGGTTAGCATTAAGGATTAGGGTTAGGGTCAGGGTTAAATGCTTGGGTGCGGGTAATGGTTAGGGTCAGGGTTTAGGTTCACGGATAGGGTTAGTGTTAAGGGTTACGGGTAGGTTTAGGGTTCAGGGTTAGTGTTAGCATTAGGGTTTAAGGTTAGGATTAGGCGGTAGGTTAGATTTAGGGTTAGATGTAGGCGTTAGGGTAAGGGCTAGCGTTAGGGTTAAGAGATAGGGTTAGGTTTAATGCTTAGGATTAGGGTTAGGGTTTGGGGTTAAAGTAAGTGTTAGGGGTTAGGTTTAAGGATCCAAGGTTAGGGGTATTTTTAGCTGTAGTGTTAGGGTTAGGGATAAGGGATCCCATTAGCATTAAGGGTCTTCCTTACTGTAGGGTTAAGGGTTAGGCTTAGAGTTAAAGGTTAAGGTTAGGGTCACTGTTAAGATTTAGGGTGAGGGTTAACGGTTAGGGTAAAGGTTAAGCGTTAGGGTTAGGGATTAGTGATTAGGGTTTTTGGTTAGTGTTAGGGTTAGCGGTTAGGAGTTAGTGTTTTATGAAGGGGTATTGTTAGAATTAGGATTGGGGTTAGAGTTAGGGTGAGGTATAGGGGTTAGGTTTAGGGGTTAGTATTAGGGTAAAAGGATAGGATTAGCGTTACGGGTTGGGCTTAGGTTTAGGGTTAAAGTTTACTGCTACGGTTAGGGATAGGGTTCAGGATTAGCTTTAGGGGTTCTGGTTAGGGTTAGGTGATAGGTTAGTGTCAGGGTTAGGTCTAGTCGTGAGGGTAAGGTTTAGGGTTAGCTTTAAGAGCTAGGGTTAGGTTTAATGGTTAGGATTAGGATTAGGGTTAAGGGTTAGGGTAAGGCTTAGGGGTTAGGGTGAAGGGTTAGGGTCAAGGGTTAGGGTTTTTGTTAGGCATAGCGTTGGGGTTAGAAATAAGGGTTACTGTCAGTGTTAGGGTTGTAGGTAGGGTTACAGTTAGGGTTAGCGGTTTAGAATTAGGGTTAGGGATTAGGTGTCACAGTGATGACTAGGAGATAGGGTTAGAATTATGGGATAGGGGTTGTTCTCAGGAAATGGGTTATGCATTAACGTTAGGATAAGAGGTTAAAGTTAGGCGCACGGTGAGGTTTACGTGTTAAGGGGAGAAATAGGAACAGGGTTGGGTGTTATGTTCAGGGTTAGGGTTATCTGTTAAAGGTATTGTTTATGCTTAGCGCACGGGCCCTGTCTGCATTAGGCGGGCGGGGGGAGTTTAGGGGGCTGGGATTGTACCCGGGAACCCACTCTATCATACTCTGGGTATGGGCCCGTGGGTTTCATGCAGGACACAGTGGTAGAGCCTCCTTTCACGCATGGCATGGGAGGATTGCAGGCTTTCTAAACTCTAAGAAAGCAAGAAGTCTGAGAATTAGATTTAGGGTTAGGATTCTGGTTAGGGTTAAGGATGAAGTTTAGTGTTAGGGTGAGGGCTTAGGTTTAGGGATTAGAGTTAGGGTTAAAGGTTACTCTTAGGTTTAACGGTTACACTTTGGTTTCGGGTTGAGGTTTACGGTTAGGGTTAAGATGAGAGGTTAGGGTGTGGAACAGGGTTAGGGTTAAGTGTTAGGTTTAGGGTTGAAGATTAGGATTACGGTTAGGATTAAAGGTTAGCGTGAGAGTTAATGCTTAGGGTTAAGGTTAAGAGTTAGGGTTTAGGGTTAGGTTTAGGGTTAGTGTTAGTTTTAGGGTTAGAGTTATGTGCTATGGTTTGTGTTAGAGGTTAGGGTTAGGTTTACTGGTCACGGTTAGGGTTACGTTTAGGGGGTAGCATTAGGGTTAGGGTTAGGGTTAAGGGATAGGATTAGGGTTAAGTGTTGGGCTTAGGGTTAGGGTTTAGTGTTAGGTTTATCATTAAGGATTAGGGTTAGAAGCAGGGTTAAATGCTTGGGTGCTGGTAATGTTTAGGGTCAGGGTTAAGGTTCACGGATAGGGTTAGTGTTAAGGGTTACGGGTAGGTTTAGGGTTCAGGGTTAGTGTTAGCAGTAGGGCTTAATGTTAGGATTAGGCGGTAGGTTAGATTTAGGGTTAGATCTAGGCGTTAGGGTAAGGGCTAGCGTTAGGGTTAAGAGATAGGGTTAGGTTTAATGCTTAGGATTAGGGTTAGGGTTTGGGGTTAAAGTAAGTGTTAGGGGTTAGGTTTAAGGATCCAAGGTTAGGGTTATTTTTAGCTGTAGTGTTAGGGTTAGGGATAAGGGATCCCATTAGCATTAAGGGTCTTCCTTCCTGTAGGGTTAAGGGTTAGGCTTAGAGTTAAAGGTTAAGGTTAGGGTCAGTGTTAAGATTTAGGGTGAAGGTTAACGGTTAGGGTAAAGGTTAAGCGTTAGGGTTAGGGATTAGTGATTAGGGTTTTTGGTTAGTGTTAGGGTTAGCGGTTAGGAGTTAGTGTTTTATGAAGGGGTATGGTTAGAATTAGGATTGGGGTTAGAGTTAGGGTGAGGTATAGGGGTTAGGTTTAGGGGTTAGTTTTAGGGTAAAAGGATAGGATTAGGGTTACGGGTTGGGCTTAGGTTTAGGGTTAAAGTTTTCTGCTGGAGTTAGGGATAGGGTTCAGGGTTAGCTTTAGGGGTTCTGGTTAGGGTTAGGTGTTAGGTTAGTGTCAGGGTTAGGTCTAGTCGTGAGGGTAAGGTTTAGGGTTAGCTTTAAGAGCTAGGGTTAGGTTTAATGGTTAGGATTAGGATTAGGGTTAAGGGTTAGGGTAAGGCTTAGGGGTTAGGGTGAAGGGTTAGGGTCAAGGGTTAGGGTTTTTGTTAGGCATAGCGTTGGGGTTAGAAGTAAGGGTTACTGTCAGTGTTAGGGTTGTAGGTAGGGTTACGGTTAGGGTTAGCGGTTTAGAATTAGGGTTAGGGATTAGGTGTCACAGTGATGACTAGGAGATAGGGTTAGAATTATGGGATAGGGGTTGTTCTCAGGAAATGGGTTATGCATTAACGTTAGGATAAGAGGTTAAAGTTAGGCGCACGGTGAGGTTTACGTGTTAAGGGGAGAAATAGGAACAGGGTTGGGTGTTATGTTCAGGGTTAGGGTTATCTGTTAAAGGTATTGTTTATGCTTAGCGCACGGGCCCTGTCTGCATTAGGCGGGCGGGGGGAGTTTAGGGGGCTGGGATTGTGCCCGGGCACCCACTCTATCATACTCTGGGTATGGGCCCATGGGTTTCATGCAGGACACAGTGGTAGAGCCTCCTTTCATGCATGGCACGGGAGGATTGCAGGCTTTCTAAACTCTAAGAAAGCAAGAAGTCTGAGAATTAGATTTAGGGTTAGGATTATGGTTAGGGTTAAGGATGAAGTTTAGTGTTAGGGTGAGGGCCTAGGGTTAGGGAATAGGGTTAAGGTTAAAGGTTACTCTTAGGTTTAACGGTTACACTTTGGTTTAGGGTTGAGGTTTACGGTTAGGGTTAAGATGAGGGGTTAGGGTTTGGTACAGGGTTAGGGTTAAGTGTTAGGTTTAGGTTTGAAGATTAGGATTAGGGTTAGGATTAAAGGTTAGCGTGAGAGTTAACGCTTAGGGTTAAGGTTAAGAGTTAGGTTTTAGGGTTAGGGTTAGGGTTAGTTTTAGGTTTAGAGTTATGTGCTATGGTTTGTGTTAGAGGTTAGGGTTAGGTTTACTGGTCACGGTTAGGGTTAAGTTTAGGGGGTAGCATTAGGGTTAGGGTTAGGGTTAAGGGATAGGATTAAGGTTAAGTGTTGGGCTTAGGATTAGGGTTTAGTGTTAAGGTTAGCATTAAGGATTAGGGTTAGGGTCAGGGTTAAATGCTTGGGTGCGGGTAGTGGTTAGGGTCAGGGTTAAGGTTCACGGATAGGGTTAGTGTTAAGGGTTACGGGTAGGTTTAGGGTTCAGGGTTAGTGTTAGCATTAGGGCTTAAGGTTAGGATTAGGCGGTAGGTTAGATTTAGGGTTAGATCTAGGCGTTAGGGTAAGGGCTAGCGTTAGGGTTAAGAGATAGGGTTAGGTTTAATGCTTAGGATTAGGGTTAGGGTTTGGGGTTAAAGTAAGTGTTAGGGGTTAGGTTTAAGGATCCAAGGTTAGGGTTATTTTTAGCTGTAGTGTTAGGGTTAGGGATAAGGGATCCCATTAGCATTAAGGGTCTTCCTTCCTGTAGGGTTAAGGGTTAGGCTTAGAGTTAAAGGTTAAGGTTAGGGTCAGTGTTAAGATTTAGGGTGAGGGTTAACGGTCAGGGTAAAGGTTAAGCGTTAGGGTTAGGGATTAGTGATTAGGGTTTTTGGTTAGTGTTAGGGTTAGCGGTTAGGAGTTAGTGTTTTATGAAGTGGTATGGTTAGAATTAGGATTGGGGTTAGAGTTAGGGTGAGGTATAGGGGTTAGGTTTAGGGGTTAGTTTTAGGGTAAAAGGATAGGATTAGGGTTACGGGTTGGGCTTAGGTTTAGGGTTAAAGTTTAATGCTAGGGTTAGGGATAGGGTTCAGGGTTAGCTTTAGGGGTTCTGGTTAGGGTTAGGTGTTAGGTTAGTGTCAGGGTTAGGTCTAGTCGTGAGGGTAAGGTTTAGGGTTAGCTTTAAGAGCTAGGGTTAGGTTTAATGGTTAGGATTAGGATTAGGGTTAAGGGTTAGGGTAAGGCTTAGGGGTTAGGGTGAAGGGTTAGGGTCAAGGGTTAGGGTTTTTGTTAGGCATAGCGTTGGGGTTAGAAGTAAGGGTTACTGTCAGTGTTAGGGTTGTAGGTAGGGTTACGGTTAGGGTTAGCGGTTTAGAATTAGGGTTAGGGATTAGGTGTCACAGTGATGACTAGGAGATAGGGTTATAATTATGGGATAGGGGTTGTTCTCAGGAAATGGTATATGCATTAACGTTAGGATAAGAGGTTAAAGTTAGGCGCACGGTGAGGTTTACGTGTTAAGGGGAGAAATAGGAACAGGGTTGGGTGTTATGTTCAGAGTTAGGGTTATCTGTTAGAAGTATTGTTTATGCTTAGCGCACGGGCCCTGTCTGCATTAGGCGGGCGGGGGGAGTTTAGGGGGCTGGGATTGTACCCGGGAACACACTCTATCATACTCTGGGTATGGGCCCGTGGGTTTCATGGAGGACACAGTGGTAGAGCCTCATTTCACGCATGGCATGGGAGGATTGCAGGCTTTCTAAACTCTAAGAAAGCAAGAAGTCTGAGAATTAGATTTAGGGTTAGGATTATGGTTAGGGTTAAGGATGAAGTTTAGTGTTAGGTTGAGAGCTTAGGGTTAGGGATTAGGGTTAGGGTTAAAGGTTACTCTTCGTTTAACGGTTACACTTTGGTTTAGGGTTGAGGTTTACGGTTAGGGTTAAGATGAGGGGTTGGGGTTAGGTTTAGGTACAGGGTTAGGGTTAAGTGTTAGGTTTAGGGTGGAAGATTAGGATTAGGGTTAGGATTAAAGGTTAGCGTGAGAGTTAACGCTTAGGGTTAAGGTTAAGAGTTAGGGTTTAGGGTTAGGGTTAGGGTTAGGGTTAGTTTTAGGGTTAGAGTTATGTGCTATGATTTGTGTTAGAGGTTAGGCTTAGGTTTACTGGTCATGGTTAGGGTTACGTTTAGGGGGTAGCATTAGGGTTAGGGTTAGGGTTAAGGGATAGGATTAGGGTTAAGTGCTGGGCTTAGGATTAGGTTTTAGTGTTAGGTTTATCATTAAGGATTATGGTTAGAATCAGGGTTAAATGCTTGGGTGCGGGTAATGGTTAGGGTCAGGGTTAAGGTTCACAGATAGGGTTAGTGTTAAGGGTTACGGGTAGGTTTAGGGTTCAGGGTTAGTGTTAGCATTAGGGCTTAAGGTTAGGATAAGGCGGTAGTTAGATTTAGGGTTAGATCTAGGCGTTAGGGTAAGGGCTAGCGTTAGGGTTAAGAGATAGGGTTAGGTTTAATGCTTAGGATTAGGGTTAGGGTTTGGGGTTAAAGTAAGTGTTAGGGGTTAGGTTTAAGGATCCAAGGTTAGGGTTATTTTTAGCTGTAGTGTTAGGGTTAGGGATAAGGGATCCCATTAGCATTAAGGGTCTTCCTTCCTGTAGGGTTAAGGGTTAGGCTTAGAATTAAAGGTTAAGGTTAGGGTCAGTGTTAAGATTTAGGGTGAGGGTTAACGGTTAGGGTAAAGGTTAAGCGTTAGGGTTAGGGATTAGTGATTAGGGTTTTTGGTTAGTGTTAGGGTTAGCGGTTAGGGGTTAGCGTTTTACGAAGGGGTATGGTTAGAATTAGGATTGGGGTTAGAGTTAGGGTGAGGTATAGGGGTTAGGTTTAGGGGTTAGTTTTAGGGTAAAAGGATAGGATTAGGGTTACGGGTTGGGCTTAGGTTTAGGGTTCAAGTTTACTGCTAGGGTTAGGGATAGGGTTCAGGGTTAGCTTTAGGGGTTCTGGTTAGGGTTAGGTGTTAGGTTAGTGTCAGGGTTAGGTCTGGTCGTGAGGGTAAGGTTTAGGGTTAGCTTTAAGAGCTAGGGTTAGGTTTAATGGTTAGGATTAGGATTAGGGTTAAGGGTTAGGGTAAGGCTTAGGGGTTAGGGTGAAGGGTTAGGGTCAAGGGTTGAGGTTTTTGTTAGGCATAGCATTGGGGTTAGAAGTAAGGGTTACTGTCAGTGTTAGGGTTGTAGGTAGGGTTACGGTTAGGGTTAGCGGTTTAGAATTAGGGTTAGGGATTAGGTGTCACAGTGATGACTAGGAGATAGGGTTAGAATTATGGGATAGGGGTTGTTCTCAGGAAATGGGTTATGCATTAACGTTAGGATAAGAGGTTAAAGTTAGGCGCACGGTGAGGTTTACGTGTTAAGGGGAGAAATAGGAACAGGGTTGGGTGTTATGTTCAGGGTTAGGGTTATCTGTTAAAGGTATTGTTTATGCTTAGCGCACGGGCCCTGTCTGCATTAGGCGGGCGGGGGGAGTTTAGGGGGCTGGGATTGTAGCCGGGAACCCACTCTATCATACTCGGGGTATGGGCCCATGGGTTTCATGCAGGACACAGTGGTAGAGCCTCCTTTCACGCATGGCATGGGAGGATTGCAGGCTTTCTAAACTCTAAGAAAGCAAGAAGTCTGAGAATTAGATTTAGGGTTAGGATTATGGTTAGGGTGAAGGATGAAGTTTAGTGTTAGGGTGAGGGCTTAGGGTTAGGGATTAGGGTTAGGGTTAAAGGTTACCCTTAGGTTTAACGGTTACACTTTGGTTTCGGGTTGAGGTTTACGGTTAGGGTTAAGATGAGGGGTTAGGGTTTGGTACAGGGTTAGGGTTAAGTGTTAGGTTTAGGGTTGAAGATTAGGATTAGGGTTAGGATTAAAGGTTAGCGTGAGAGTTAACGCTTAGTGTTAAGGTTAAGGGTTAGGTTTAGGGTTAGGGTTAGGGTTAGTTTTAGGGTTACAGTTATGTGCTATGGTTTATGTTAGAGGTTAGGGTTAGATTTATTGATGACGGTTAGGGTTACGTTTAGGGGTTAGAATTAGGGTTAGGGTTCAGGGATAGGATTAGGGTTAAGTGTTGGGCTTAGGGTTAGGTTTAGGTGTTAGGGTTATCATTAAGGATTAGGGGTAGGGTCAGGGTTAAATGCTTGGGTGCGGGTAATGTTTAGGGTCAGGGTTAAGGTTCACGGATAGGGTTAGTGTTAAGGGTTACGGGTCGGTTTAGGGTTCAGGGTCAGAGTTAGCATTAGGGCTGAAGGTTAGGATTAGGCGGTAGGTTAGATTTAGGGTTAGATCTAGGCGTTAGGTTAAGGGCTAGCGTTAGGGTTAAGAGATAGGGTTAGGTTTAATGCTTAGGATTAGGGTTAGGGTTTGGGGTTAAAGTAAGTGTAAGGGGTTAGGTTTAAGGATCAAAGGTTAGGGTTATTTTTAGCTGTAGTGTTAGGGTTAGGGATAAGGGATCCCATTAGCATTAAGGGTCTTCCTTCCTGTAGGGTTAAGGGTTAGGCTTAGAGTTAAAGGTTAAGGTTAGGGTCAGTGTTAAGATTTAGGGTGAGGGTTAACGGTCAGGGTAAAGGTTAAGCGTTAGGGTTAGGGATTAGTGATTAGGGTTTTTGGTTAGTGTTAGGGTTAGCGGTTAGGAGTTAGTGTTTTATGAAGGGGTATGGTTAGAATTAGGATTGGGGTTAGAGTTAGGGTGAGGTATAGGGGTTAGGTTTAGGGGTTAGTTTTAGGGTAAAAGGATAGGATTAGGGTTACGGGTTGGGCTTAGGTTTAGGGTTAAAGTTTACTGCTAGGGTTAGGGATAGGGTTCAGGGTTAGCTTTAGGGGTTCTGGTTAGGGTTAGGTGTTAGGTTAGTGTCAAGGTTAGGTCCAGTCGTGAGGGTAAGGTTTAGGGTTAGCTTTAAGAGCTAGGGTTATGTTTAATGGTTAGGATTAGGATTAGGGTTAAGTGTTAGGGTAAGGCTTAGAGGTTAGGGTGAAGGGTTAGGGTCAAGGGTTAGGGTTTTTGTTAGGCATAGCGTTGGGGTTAGAAGTAAGGGTTACTGTCAGTGTTAGGGTTGTAGGTATGGTTACAGTTAGGGTTAGCGGTTTACAATTAGGGTTAGGGATTAGGTGTCACAGTGATGACTAGGAGATAGGGATAGAATTATGGGATAGGGGTTGTTCTCAGGAAATGGGTTATGCATTAACGTTAGGATAAGAGGTTAAAGTTAGGCGCACAGTGAGGTTTACGTGTTAAGGGGAGAAATAGGAACAGGGTTGGGTGTTATGTTCAGGGTTAGGGTTATCTGTTAAAGGTATTGTTTATGCTTAGCGCACGGGCCCTGTCTGCATTAGGCGGGCGGAGGGAGTTTAGGGGGCTGGGATTGTACCCGGGAACCCACTCTATCATACTCTGGGTATGGGCCCGTGGGTTTCATGCAGGACACAGTGGTAGAGCCTCCTTTCACGCATGGCATGGGAGGATTGCAGGCTTTCTAAACTCTAAGAAAGCAAGAAGTCTGAGAATTAGATTTAGGGTTAGGATTCTGGTTAGGGTTAAGGATGAAGTTTAGTGTTAGGGTGAGGGCTTAGGGTTAGGGATTAGGGTTAGGGTTAAAGGTTACTCTTAGGTTTAACGGTAACACTTTGGTTTCGGGTTCAGGTTTACGGTTAGGGTTAAGATGAGGGGTTAGGGTTTGGTACAGGGTTAGGGTTAAGTGTTAGGTTTAGGGTTGAAGATTAGGATTAGGGTTAGGATTAAAGGTTAGCGTGAGAGTTAACGCTTAGGGTTAAGGTTAAGAGTTAGGGTTTAGGGTTAGGTTTATGGTTAGTTTTAGGGTTAGATTTATGTGCTATGGTTTGTGTTAGAGGTTAAGGTTAGGTTTACTGGTGACGGTTAGGGTTACGTTTAGGGGTTAGCATTAGGGTTAGTTTTAGGGTTAGGGTTAAGGGATAGGATTAGGGTTAAGTGTTGGGCTTAGGGTTACTGTTTAGTGTTAGGGTTATCATTAAGGATTAGGGTTAGGGTCAGGGTTAAATGCTTGGGTGCGGGTAATGGTTAGGGTCAGGGTTAAGGTTCACGGATAGGGTTAGTGTTAAGGGTTACGGGTAGGTTTAGGGTTCAGGGTTAGAGTTAGCATTAGGGATTAAGGTTAGGATTAGGCGGTAGGTTAGATTTAGGGTTAGATCTAGGCGTTAGGGTAAGGGCTAGCGTTAGGGTTAAGAGATAGGTTTAGGTTTAATGATTAGGATTAGGGTTAGGGTTTGGGGATAAAGTAAGTGTTAGGGGTTAGGTTTAAAGATCCAAGGTTAGGGTTATTTTTATCTGTAGTGTTAGGGTTAGGGATAAGGGATCCCATTAGCATAAAGGGTCTTCCTTACTGTAGGGTTAAGGATTAGGCTTAGAGTTAAAGGTGAAGGTTAGGGTCAGTGTTAAGATTTAGGGTGAGGGTTAACGGTTAGGGTAAAGGTTAAGCGTTAGGGTTAGGGATTAGTGATTAGGGTTTTTGGTTAGTGTTAGGGTTAGCGGTTAGGAGTTAGTGTTTTATGAAGGGGTATGGTTAGGGTTAGGACTGGGGTTAGAGTTAGGGTGAGGTATAGGGGTTAGGTTTAGGGGTTAGTTTTAGGGTAAAAGGATAGGATTAGGGTTACGGGTTGGGCTTAGGATTAGGGTTAAAGTTTACTGCTGGGGTTAGGGATTGGGTTCAGGGTTAGCTTTAGGGGTTCTGGTTAGGGTTAGGTGTTAGGGTAGTGTCAGGGTTAGGTCTAGTCGTGAGGGTAAGGTTTAGGGTTAGCTTTAAGAGCTAGGGTTAGGTTTAATGGTTAGGATTAGGATTAGGGTTAAGGGTTAGGGTAAGGCTTAGGGTTTAGGGTGAAGGGTTAGGGTCAAGGGTTAGGGTTTTTGTTAGGCATAGCGTTGGGGTTAGAAGTAAGGGTTACTGTCAGTGTTAGGGTTGTAGGTAGGGTTACGGTTAGGGTTAGCGGTTTAGAATTAGGGTTAGGGATTAGATGTCACAGTGATGACTAGGAGATAGGGTTAGAATTATGGGATAGGGGTTGTTCTCAGGAAATGGGTTATGCATTAACGTTAGGATAAGAGGTTAAAGTTAGGCTCACGGTGAGGTTTACGTGTTAAGGGGAGAAATAGGAACAGGGTTGGGTGTTATGTTCAGGGTTAGGGTTATCTGTTAAAGGTATTGTTTATGCTTAGCGCACGGGCCCTGTCTGCATTAGGCGGGCGGGGGTGTTTAGGGGGCTGGGATTGTACCCGGGAACCCACTCTATCATACTCTGGGTATGGGCCCATGGGTTTCATGCAGGACACAGGGGTAGAGCCTCCTTTCACGCATGGCATGGGAGGATTGCAGGCTTTCTAAACTCTAAGAAAGCAAGAAGTCTGAGAATGAGATTTAGGGTTAGGATTCTTGTTAGGGTGAAGGATGAAGTTTAGTGTTAGGGTGAGGGCTTAGGATTAGGGATTAGGGTTAGGGTTAAAGATTACTCTTAGGTTTAACGGTTACACTTTGGTTTCGGGTTGAGGTTTACGGTTAGGGTTAAGATGAGGGGTTAGGGTTTGGTACAGGGTTAGGGTTAAGTGTTAGGTTTAGGGTTGAAGCTAAGGATTAGTGTTAGGATTAAAGGATAGCATGAGAGTTAACGCTTAGGGTTAAGGTTAACACATAAGGTTTAGGGTTAGGTTTAGGGTTAGGGTTAGTTTTAGGTTTAGAGTTATGTGCTATGGTTTGTGTTAGAGGTTAGGGTTAGTTTTACTGGTGACGGTTAGGGTTACATTTAGGGGTTAGCATTAGGGTTAGGGTTAGGGTTAAGGGATAGGATTAGGGTTAAGTGTTGGGCTTAGGGTTAGGGTTTAGTGTTAGGGTTATCATTAAGGATTAGGGGTAGGGTCAGGGTTAAATGCTTGGGTGCGGGTAATGGTTAGGGTCAGGGTTAAGGTTCACGGATAGCGTTAGTGTTAAGGGTTACGGGTAGGTTTAGGGTTCAGGGTTAGAGTTAGCATTAGGGCTTAAGGGTAGGATTAGGCGGTAGGTTAGATTTAGGGTTAGATCTATGCGTTAGGGTAAGGGCTAGCGTTAGGGTTAAGAGATAGGGTTAGGTTTAATGCTTAGGATTAGGGTTAGGGTTTGGGGTTAAAGTAAGTGTTAGGGGTTAGGTTTAAGGATCAAAGGTTAGGGTTATTTTTAGCTGTAGTGTTAGGGTTAGGGATAAGGAATCCCATTAGCATTAAGGGTCTTCCTTACTGTAGGGTTACGGGCTAGGCTTAGAGTTGAAGGTTAAGGTTAGGGTCAGTGTTAAGATTTAGGGTGAGGGTTAACGGTTAGGGTAAAGGTTAAGCATTAGGGTTAGGGATTAGCGATTAGGGTTTTTGGTTAGTGTTAGGGTTAGCGGTTAGGAGTTAGTGTTTTATGAAGGGGTATGGTTAGAATTAGGATTGGGGTTAGAGTTAGGGTGAGGTATAGGGGTTAGGTTTAGGGGTTAGTTTTAGGGTAAAAGGATAGGATTAGGGTTACGGGTTGGGCTTAGGTTTAGGGTTAAAGTTTACTGCTAGGGTTAGGGATAGTGTTCAGGGTTAGCTTTAGGGGTTCTGGTTAGGGTTAGGTGTTAGGTTAGTGTCAGGGTTAGGTCTAGCCGTGAGGGTAAGGTTTAGGGTTAGCTTTAAGAGCTAGGGTTAGGTTTAATGGTTAGGATTAGGATTCAGGTTAAGGGTTAGGGTAAGGCTTAGGGGTTAGGGTGAAGGGTTAGGGTCAAGGGTTAGGGTTTTTGTTAGGCATAGCGTTGGGGTTAGAAGTAAGGGTTACTGTCAGTGTTAGGGTTGTAGGTAGGGTTACGGTTAGGGTTAGCGGTTTAGAATTAGGGTTAGGGATTAGGTGTTCCAGTGATGACTAGGAGATAGGGTTAGAATTATGGGATAGGGGTTGTTCTCAGGAAATGGGTTATGCATTAACGTTAGGATAAGAGGTTAAAGTTAGGCGCACGGTGATGTTTACGTGTTAAGGGGAGAAATAGGAACAGGGTTGGGTGTTATGTTCAGGGTTAGGGTTATCTGTTAAAGGTATTGTTTATGCTTAGCGCACGGGCCCTGTCTGCATTAGGCGGGCGGGGGGAGTTTAGGGGGCTGGGATTGTACCCGGGAACCCACTCTATCATACTCTGGGTATGGGCCCGTGGGTTTCATGCAGGACACAGTGGTAGAGCCTCCTTTCACGCATGGCATGGGAGGATTGCAGGCTTTCTAAACTCTAAGAAAGCAAGAAGTCTGAGAATAAGATTTAGGGTTAGGATTCTGGTTAGGGTTAAGGATGAAGTTTAGTGTTAGGGTGAGGGCTTAAGGTTAGGGATTAGGGTTAGGGTTAAAGGTTACTCTTAGGTTTAACGGTTACAGTTCGGTTTAGGGTTGAGGTTTACGGTTAGGGTTAAGATGAGGGGTTAGGGTTTGGTAGACGTTTAGGGTTAAGTGTTAGGTTTAGGGTTGAAGATTAGGATTAGGGTTAGGATTAAAGGTTAGCGTGAGAGTTAACGCTTAGGGTTAAGGTTAAGTGTTAGGGTTTACGGTTAGGCTTAGGGTTAGAGTTATGTGCTATGATTTGTGTTAGGGGTTAGGGTTAGGTTTACTGTTCACGGTTAGGGTTGGGTTTAGGGGTTAGCATTAGGGTTAGGGATTAGGTTTAGGGTAAGGGTCTAGAGTTAATGTTGGGCTTTAGGCTCGGGGCTTAGGTTCAGGGTCAGGGGTTAGCGCTGGTGGTAGGGCTTATCTTTAGCGGTCAGTTTAAGGGCACAGGACCTGGTTAATCTATGGTGAGAGGGGTGCGGTCGGAGTCACCACGAAAGCACAACATCATTCCCTGGGCCTTGGGAGAGGACCTCCATGCAGGACTCAGGCGGAGCCTCATCTCACACATGGCATGGCTGTATTGTAGGCTTGCTTCACTCTGGGAATGGAAGTAGTGTGAGAATTAGGGTTGGGGTTGGGGTTAGGGTTTTTCGTGTTTGGGGTTAGGTTTCGAGTCAGGGTTAGGTGCTAGGGATTAGTGGTTAGGGTTAGAGTTAGTGTTAGGGGTAAGGTGTTAAGTCTGGGTTAGTGGGCCAGGGTAAGGTTAAGTGTTGGAGTTAGCATTAGGGTTAGGGGTTAGGGTTAAGGGATAGGGTTAGGATTCAGGGTGAGGGTTAGAGGGTTAACAGTTGGGGTTAGGCTTAGGGGTTAGGGATAGTGTTAGGGTTAAGGGTTAGGAGCTTGGTTCAGGTTTAAGGTTAGCATTAGGGGTTGGGGTTAGTGTTTACTGTAGGTCAGTGTTGGGGTTAGATCTCTAGGCATTAGGGTAAAGGTTAGGGTTAGGGTTAAGAGTTAGGGTTCTGTTTAATGGTTAGGATTGGGAATAGGTTAAGGGTTAGGGTTAAGGTTAGGGGTTATGTCGAAGGATCTACGGTTAGGGTTACTTTTAGACGTAGGGTTAGGGTAAGGGGTTAGGGTTAGTGTTAGTGTTGTAGGTCGGGTTAAGGTTAGGGTTGGCGCTTCAGAATTAGGGATTAGGTGTTACGGTTATAGCTAGGAGGTAGGGTTATAATGACGGTATAGGGCTTGTTCTCAGGGTGTCATGCATTAACGTTAAGATATGGGGTTAAAGTTAGGGTTATGGTGAGGTTTACCTGTTAAGGTGAGCAGTAGGGTCAGGGTTAGGTGTTAGATTGTGGGTTAGGCTTATGGGTGAGGGGTAGGGTTTATGCTTAGGGCAAGGGCCCTGTATGCCCTAGGAGGCAAAGTTAGGTGTCTGTGATGGTCGCTGGGAACCCACTCTACCGCACCCAGTGTATGGGCCTCTGGGTTTCATGCAGGACACTGTGGCAGAGCCTCCTTTCACACATGGCGTGGGAGGATTGCAGGCTTTCTAAACTCTAAGAAAGCAAGAAGTCTGAGAATTAGATTTAGGGTTAGGGTTATGGTTAGGGTTAAGGATGAAGTTTAGTGTTAGGGTGAGGGCTTAGGCTTAGGGATTACGGTTAGGGTTAAAGGTTACTCTTAGATTTAACGGTTACACTTTGGTTTAGGGTTGAGGTTTAAGGTTAGGGTTAAGATGAGGGGTTAGGGTTTGGTACAGGGTTAGGGTTAAGTGTTAGGTTTAGGGTTGAAGATTAGGATTAGGGTTAGGATTAAAGGTTAGCGTGAGAGTTAACGCTTAGGGTTAAGGTTAAGAGTTAGGGTTTAGGGTTAGGGTTAGGGTTAGGGTTAGCTTTAGGGTTAGACTTATGTGCTATGGTTTGTGTTAGAGGTTAGGGTTAGGTTTACTGTTCACGGTTAGGGTTACGTTTAGGGGTTAGCATTAGGGTTAGGGTTAAGGGATAGGATTAGGGTTAAGTGTTGGTCTTAGGGTTAGGGTTTAGTGTTAGGGTTATCATTAAGGATTAGGGTTAGGGTCAGGGTTAAATGCTTGGGTGCGGGTAATGGTTAGGGTCGGGTTTAAAGTTCACGGATAGGGTTAGTGTTAAGGGTTACGGGTAGGTTTAGGGTTCAGGGTTAGCGTTAGCATTAGGGCTTAAGGTTAGGATTAGCGGGAGGTTAGATTTAGGGTTAGAACTAGACGTTAGGGTAAGGGCTAGGGTTAGGGTTAAGAGATAGGGTTAGGTTTAATGCTTAGGATTAGGGTTAGGGTTTGGGGTTAAAGTAAGTGTTAGGGGTTAGGTTTAAGGATCCAAGGTTAGGGTTATTTTTAGCTGTAGTGTTAGGGTTAGGGAAAAGGGATCCCATTAGCATTAAGGGTCTTCCTTACTGTAGGGTTAAGGGTTAGGCTTAGAGTTAAAGGTTAAGGTTAGGGTCAGTGTTAAGAATTAGGGTGAGGGTTAACGGTTAGGGTAAAGGTTAAGCGTTAGGGTTAGGGATTAGCGATTAGGATTTTTGGTTAGTGTTAGGGTTAGAGGTTAGGAGTTCGTGTTTTATGAAGGGGTATGGTTAGAATTAGGATTGGGGTTAGAGTTAGGGTGAGGTATAGGGGTTAGTTTTAGGGTAAAAGCATAGGATTAGGGTTATGGGTTGGGCTTAGGTTTAGGGTTAAAGTTTACTGCTAGGGTTAGGGATAGGGTTCAGGGTTAGCTTTAGGGGTTCTGGTTAGGGTTAGGTGTTAGGTTAGTGTCAGGGTTAGGTCTAGTCGTGAGGGTAAGGTTTAGGGTTAGCTTTAAGAGCTAGGGTTAGGTTTAATGGTTAGGATTAGGATTAGAGTTAAGGGTTAGCGTAAGGCTTAGGGCTTTGGGTGAAGGGTTAGGGTTTTTGTTAGGCATAGCGTTGGGGTTAGAAGTAAGGGTTACTGTCAGTGTTAGGGTTGTAGGTAGGGTTCCGGTTAGGGTTAGCGGTTTAGAATTAGGGTTAGGGATTAGGTGTTCCAGTGATGACTAGGAGATAGGGTTAGAATTATGGGATAGGGGTTGTTCTCAGGGAATGGGTTATGCATTAACGTTAGGATAAGAGGTTAAAGTTAGGCACACGGTGAGGTTTACGTGTTAAGGGGAGAAATAGGAACAGGGTTGGGTGTTATGTTCAGGGTTAGGATTATCTGTTAGAGGTATTGTTTATGCTTAGCGCACGGGCCCTGTCTGCATTGGGCGGGCGGGGGGAGTTTAGGGGGCTGGGATTGTACACGGGAACCCACTCTCTCATACTCTGGGTATGGGCCCGTGGGTTTCATGCAGGACACAGTGGTAGAGCCTCCTTTCACGCATGGCATGGGAGGATTGCAGGCTTTCTAAACTCTAAGAAAGCAAGAAGTCTGAGAATTAGATTTAGGGTTAGGATTCTGGTTAGGGTTAAGGATGAAGTTTAGTGTTAGGGTGAGGGCTTAAGGTTAGGGATTAGGGTTAGGGTTAAAGGTTACTCTTAGGTTTAACGGTTACAGTTCGGTTTAGGGTTGAGGTTTACGGTTAGGGTTAAGATGAGGGGTTAGGGTTTGGTAGACGTTTAGGGTTAAGTGTTAGGTTTAGGGTTGAAGATTAGGATTAGGGTTAGGATTAAAGGTTAGCGTGAGAGTTAACGCTTAGGGTTAAGGTTAAGAGTTAGGGTTTACGGTTAGGCTTAGGGTTAGATTTAGGGTTAGAGTTATGTGCTATGGTTTGTGTTAGGGGTTAGGGTTAGGTTTACTGTTCACGGTTAGGGTTGGGTTTAGGGGTTAGCATTAGGGTTAGGGATTAGGTTTAGGGTAAGGGTCTAGAATTAATGTTGGGCTTTAGGCTCGGGGCTTACGTTCAGGGTCAGGGGTTAGCATTGGTGGTAGGGCTTAGCTTTAGCGGTCAGTTTAAGGGCACAGGACCTGGTTAATCTACGGTGAGAGGGGTGCGGTCGGAGTCACCACGAAAGCACAACATCATTCCCTGGGCCTTGGGAGAGGACCTCCATGCAGGACTCAGGCGGAGCCTCATCTCACACATGGCATGGCTGTATTGTAGGCTTGCTTCACTCTGGGAATGGAAGTAGTGTGAGAATTAGGGTTGGGGTTGGGGTTAGGGTTTTTCGTGTTAGGGGTTAGGTTTCGAGTCAGGGTTAGGTGCTAGGGATTAGTGGTTAGGGTTAGAGTTAGTGTTAGGGGTAAGGTGTTAAGTCTGGGTTAGGGGGCCAGGGTAAGGTTTAGGGTTGGAGTTAGCGTTAGGGTTAGGGGTTAGGGTTAAGGGATAGGGTTAGGATTCAGGGTGAGGGTTAGAGGGTTAACAGTTGGGGTTAGGCTTAGGGGTTAGGGATAGTGTTAGGGTTAAGGGTTAGGAGCTTGGTTCAGGTTTAAGGTTAGCATTAGGGGTTGGGGTTAGTGTTAACTGTAGGTCAGTGTTGGGGTTAGATCTCTAGGCATTAGGGTAAAGGTTAGGGTTAGGGTTAAGAGTTAGGGTTCTGTTTAATGGTTAGGATTGGGAATAGGTTAAGGGTTAGGGTTAAGGTTAGGGGTTATGACGAAGGATCAACGGTTAGGGTTACTTTTAGGCGTAGGGTTAGGGTAAGGGGTTAGGGTTAGTGTTAGTGTTGTTGGTCGGGTTAAGGTTAGGGTTGGCGCTTCAGAATTAGGGATTAGGTGTTACGGTTATAGCTAGGAGGTAGGGTTATAATGACGGTATAGGGCTTGTTCTCAGGGTGTCATGCATTAACGTTAAGATATGGGGTTAAAGTTAGGGTTATGGTGAGGTTTACCTGTTAAGGTGAGCAGAAGGGTCAGGGTTAGGTGTTAGATTGTGGGTTAGGCTTATGGGTGAGGGGTAGGGTTTATGCTTAGGGCAAGGGCCCTGTATGCCCTAGGAGGCAAAGTTAGGTGTCTGTGATGGTCGCTGGGAACCCACTCTACCGCACGCAGTGTATGGGCCTCTGGGTTTCATGCAGGACACTGTGGCAGAGCCTCCTTTCACATATGGCGTGGGAGGATTGCAGGCTTTCTAAACTCTAAGAAAGCAAGAAGTCTGAGAATTAGATTTAGGGTTAGGGTTATGGTTAGGGTTAAGGATGAAGTTTAGTGTTAGGGTGAGGGCTTAGGCTTAGGGATTACAGTTAGGGTTAAAGGTTACTCTTAGATTTAACGGTTACACTTTGGTTTAGGGTTGAGGTTTAAGGTTAGGGTTAAGATGAGGGGTTAGGGTTTGGTAGACGTTTAGGGTTAAGTGTTAGGTTTAGGGTTGAAGATTAGGATTAGGGTTAGGATTAAAGGTTAGCGTGAGAGTTAATGCTTAGGGTTAAGGTTAAGTGTTAGGGTTTAGGTTTAGGGTTAGGGTTAGAGTTAGTTTTAGGGTTAGAGTTATGTGCTATGGTTTGTGTTAGAGGTTAGGGTTAGGTTTACTGGTCACGGTTAGGGTTACGTTTAGGGGTTAGCATTAGGGTTAGGGTTAGGGTTAGGGTTAAGGGATAGGATTAGGGTTAAGTGTTGGGCTTAGGGTTAGGGTTTAGTGTTAGGGTTATCATTAAGGATTAGGGTTAGGGTCAGGGTTAAATGCTTGGGTGCGGGTAATGGTTAGGGTCAGGGTTAAGGTTCACGGATAGGGTTAGTGTTAAGGGTTACGGGTAGGTTTAGGGTTCAGGGTTAGCGTTAGCATTAGGGCTTAAGGTTAGGATTAGGTGGGAGGTTAGATTTAGGGTTAGAACTAGGCGTTAGGGTAAGGGCTAGGGTTAGGGTTAAGAGATAGGGTTAGGTTTAATGCTTAGGATTAGGGTTAGGGTTTGGGGTTAAAGTAAGTGTTAGGGGTTAGGTTTAAGGATCCAAGGTTAGGGTTATTTTTAGCTGTAGTGTTAGGGTTAGGGATAAGGGATCCCATTAGCATTAAGGGTCTTCCTTACTGTAGGGTTAAGGGTTAGGCTTAGAGTTAAAGGTTAAGGTTAGGGTCAGTGTTAAGAATTAGGGTGAGGGTTAACGGTTAGGGTAAAGGTTAAGCGTTAGGGTTAGGGATTAGCGATTAGGGTTTTTGGTTAGTGTTAGGGTTAGAGGTTAGGAGTTCGTGTTTTATGAAGGGGTATGGTTAGAATTAGGATTGGGGTTAGAGTTAGGGTTAGGTATAGGGGTTATGTTTAGGGGTTAGTTTTAGGGTAAAAGGATAGGATTAGGGTTATGGGTTGGGCTTAGGTTTAGGGTTAAAGTTTACTGCTAGGGTTAGGGATAGGGTTCAGGGTTAGCTTTAGGTGTTCTGGTTAGGGTTAGCTGTTAGGTTAGTGTCAGGGTTAGGTCTAGTCGTGAGGGTAAGGTTTAGGGTTAGCTTTAAGAGCTAGGGTTAGGTTTAATGGTTAGGATTAGGATTAGGGTTAAGGGTTAGCGTAAGGCTTAGGGGTTTGGGTGAAGGGTTAGGGTTTTTGTTAGGCATAGCGTTGGTGTTAGAAGTAAGGGTTACTGTCAGTGTTAGGGTTGTAGGTAGGGTTCCAGTTAGGGTTAGCGGTTTAGAAATAGGGTTAGGGATTAGGTGTTCCAGTGATGACTAGGAGATAGGGTTAGAATTATGGGATAGGGGTTGTTCTCAGGGAATGGGTTATGCATTAACGTTAGGATAAGAGGCTAAAGTTAGGCTCACGGTGAGGTTTACGTGTTAAGGGGAGAAATAGGAACAGGGTTTGGTGTTATGTTCAGGGTTAGGGTTATCTGTTAAAGGTATTGTTTATGCTTAGCGCACGGGCTGTGTCTGCATTGGGCGGGCGGGGGGATTTTAGGGGGCTGGGATTGTACCCGGGAACCCACTCTATCATACTCTGGGTATGGGCCCGTGGGTTTCATGCAGGACACAGTGGTAGAGCCTCCTTTCACGCATGGCATGGGAGGATTGCAGGCTTTCTAAACTCTAAGAAAACAAGAAGTCTGAGAATTAGATTTAGGGTTAGGATTCTGGTTAGGGTTAAGGATGAAGTTTAGTGTTAGGGTGAGGGCTTAAGGTTAGGGATTAGGGTTAGGGTTAAAGGTTACTCTTAGGTTTAACGGTTACAGTTCGGTTTAGGGTTGAGGTTTACGGTTAGGGTTAAGATGAGGGGTTAGGGTTTGGTAGACGTTTAGGGTTAAGTGTTAGGTTTGGGTTGAAGATTAGGATTAGGGTTAGGATTAAAGGTTAGCGTGAGATTTAACGCTTAGGGTTAAGGTTAAGAGTTAGGGTTTACGGTTAGGCTTAGGGTTAGATTTAGGGTTAGAGTTATGTGCTATGGTTTGTGTTAGGGGTTAGGGTTAGGTTTACTGTTCACGGTTAGGGTTGGGTTTAGGGGTTAGCATTAGGGTTAGGGATTAGGTTTAGGGTAAGGGTCTAGAGTTAATGTTGGGCTTTAGGCTCGGGTCTTAGGTTCAGGGTCAAGGGTTAGCGTTGGTGGTAGGGCTTAGCTTTAGCGGTCAGTTTAAGGGCACAGGACCTGGTTAATCTATGGTGAGAGGGGTGCGGTCGGAGTCACCATGAAAGCACAACATCATTCCCTGGGCCTTCGGACAGGACCTCCATGCAGGACTCAGGCGGAGCCTCATCTCACACATGGCATGGCTGTATTGTAGGCTTGCTTCACTCTGGGAATGGAAGTAGTGTGAGAATTAGGGTTGGGGTTGGGGTTAGGGTTTTTCGTGTTAGGGGTTAGGTTTCGAGTCAGGGTTAGGTGCTAGGGATTAGTGGTTAGGGTTAGAGTTAGTGTTAGGGGTAAGGTGTTAAGTCTGGGTTAGGGGGCCAGGGTAAGGTTTAGGGTTGGAGTTAGCGTTAGGGTTAGGGGTTAGGGTTAAGGGATAGGGTTAGGATTCAGGGTGAGGGGTAGAGGGTTAACAGTTGGGGTTAGGCTTAGGGGTTAGGGATAGTGTTAGGGTTAAGGGTTAGGAGCTTGGTTCAGGTTTAAGGTTAGCATTAGGGGTTGAGGTTAGTGTTAACTGTAGGTCAGTGTTGGGGTTAGATCTCTAGGCATTAGGTTAAAGGTTAGGGTTAGGGTTAAGAGTTAGGGTTCTGTTTAATGGTTAGGATTGGGAATAGGGTTAAGGGTTAGGGTTAAGGTTAGGGGTTATGACGAAGGATCAACGGTTAGGGTTACTTTTAGGCGTAGGGTTAGGGTAAGGGGTTAGGGTTAGTGTTAGGGTTAGGGTTAGGGTTAGGGTTAAGGATGAAGTTTAATGTTAGGGTGAGGGCTTAGGGTTAGGGATTAGGGTTAGGGTTAAAGGTTACTCTTAGATTTAACGGTTACACTTTGGTTTAGGGTTGAGGTTTAAGGTTAGGGTTAAGATGAGGGGTTAGGGTTTGGTACAGGGTTAGGTTTAAGTGTTAGGTTTAGGGTTGAAGATTAGGATTAGGGTTAGGATTAAAGGTTAGCGTTAGAGTTAACGCTTAGGGTTAAGGTTAAGGGTTAGGGTTTAGGGTTAGGGTTAGGGTTAGTTTTAGGGTTAGAGTTATGTGCTATGGTTTGTGTTAGAGGTTAGGGTTAGGTTTACTGGTGACGGTTAGGGTTACGTTTAGGGGTTAGCATTAGGGTTAGGGTTAGGGTTAGGGTTAAGGGATAGGATTAGGGTTAAGTGATGGGCTTAGGGTTAGGGTTTAGTGTTAGGTTTGTCATTAAGGATTAGGGTTGGGGTCAGGGTTAAATGCTTGGGTGCGGGTAATGGTTAGGGTCAGGGTTAAGGTTCACGGATAGGGTTAGTGTTAAGGGTTACGGGTAGGTTTAGGGTTCAGGGTTAGCGTTAGCATTAGGGCTTAAGGTTAGGATTAGGCGGTAGGTTAGATTTAGGGATAGATCTAGGCGTTAGGGTAAGGGCTAGCGTTAGGGTTAAGAGATAGGGTTAGGTTTAATGCTTAGGATTAGGGTTAGGGTTTGGGGTTAAAGTAAGTGTTAGGGGTTAGGTTTAAGGATCAAAGGTTAGGGTTATTTTTAGCTGTAGTGTTAGGGTTAGGGATAAGGGATCCCATTAGCATTAAGGGTCTTCCTTACTGTAGGGTTAAGGGTTAGGCTTAGAGTTAAAGGTTAAGGTTAGGGTCAGTGTTAAGAATTAGGGTGAGGGTTAACGGTTAGGGTAAAGGTTAAGCGTTAGGGTTAGGGATTAGCGATTAGGATTTTTGGTTAGTGTTAGGGTTAGAGGTTAGGAGATCGTGTTTTATGAAGGGGTATGGTTAGAATTAGGATTGGGGTTAGAGTTAGGGTTAGGTATAGGGGTTAGTTTTAGGGTAAAAGGATAGGATTAGGGTTATGGGTTGGGCCTAGGTTTAGGGTTAAAGTTTACTGCTAGGGTTAGGGATAGGGTTCAGGGTTAGCTTTGGGGGTTCTGGTTAGGGTTAGGTGTTAGGTTAGTGTCAGGGTTAGGTCTAGTCGTGAGGGTAAGGTTTAGGGTTAGCTTTAAGAGCTAGGGTTAGGTTTAATGGTTAGGATTAGGATTAGAGTTAAGGGTTAGCGTAAGGCTTAGGGCTTTGGGTGAAGGGTTAGGGTTTTTGTTAGGCATAGCGTTGGGGTTAGAAGTAAGGGTTACTGTCAGTGTTAGGGTTGTAGGTAGGGTTCCGGTTAGGGTTAGCGGTTTAGAATTAGGGTTAGGGATTAGGTGTTCCAGTGATGACTAGGAGATAGGGTTAGAATTATGGGATAGGGGTTGTTCTCAGGGAATGGGTTATGCATTAAGGTTAGGATAAGAGGTTAAAGTTAGGCGCACGGTGAGATTTACGTGTTAAGGGGAGAAATAGGAACAGGGTTGGGTGTTATGTTCAGGGTTAGGATTATCTGTTAGAGGTATTGTTTATGCTTAGCGCACGGGCCCTGTCTGCATTGGGCGGGCGGGGGGAGTTTAGGGGGCTGGGATTGTACCCGGGAACCCACTCTATCATACTCTGGGTATGGGCCCGTGGGTTTCATGCAGGACACAGTGGTAGAGCCTCGTTTCACGCATGGCATGGGAGGATTGCAGGCTTTCTAAACTCTAAGAAAGCAAGAAGTCTGAGAATTAGATTTAGGGTTAGGATTCTGGTTAGGGTTAAGGATGAAGTTTAGTGTTAGGGTGAGGGCTTAAGGTTAGGGATTAGGGTTAGGGTTAAAGGTTACTCTTAGGTTTAACGGTTACAGTTCGGTTTAGGGTTGAGGTTTATGGTTAGGGTTAAGATGAGGGGTTAGGGTTTGGTAGACGTTTAGGGTTAAGTGTTAGGTTTAGGGTTGAAGATTAGGATTAGGGTTAGGATTAAAGGTTAGCGTGAGAGGTAACGCTTAGGGTTAAGGTTAAGTGTTAGGGTTTACGGTTACGCTTAGGGTTAGATTTAGGGTTAGAGTTATGTGCTATGGTTTGTGTTAGGGGTTAGGGTTAGGTTTACTGTTCACGGTTAGGGTTGGGTTTAGGGGTTAGCATTAGGGTTAGGGATTAGGTTTAGGGTAAGGGTCTAGAATTAATGTTGGGCTTTAGGCTCGGGGCTTACGTTCAGGGTCAGGGGTTAGCATTGGTGGTAGGGCTTAGCTTTAGCGGTCAGTTTAAGGGCACAGGACCTGGTTAATCTACGGTGAGAGGGGTGCGGTCGGAGTCACCACGAAAGCACAACATCATTCCCTGGGCCTTGGGAGAGGACCTCCATGCAGGACTCAGGCGGAGCCTCATCTCACACATGGCATGGCTGTATTGTAGGCTTGCTTCACTCTGGGAATGGAAGTAGTGTGAGAATTAGGGTTGGGGTTGGGGTTAGGGTTTTTCGTGTTAGGGGTTAGGTTTCGAGTCAGGGTTAGGTGCTAGGGATTAGTGGTTAGGGTTAGAGTTAGTGTTAGGGGTAAGGTGTTAAGTCTGGGTTAGGGGGCCAGGGTAAGGTTTAGGGTTGGAGTTAGCATTAGGGTTAGGGGTTAGGGTTAAGGGATAGGGTTAGGATTCAGGGTGAGGGTTAGAGGGTTAACAGTTGGGGTTAGGCTTAGGGGTTAGGGATAGTGTTAGGGTTAAGGGTTAGGAGCTTGGTTCAGGTTTAAGGTTAGCATTAGGGGTTGGGGTTAGTGTTAACTGTAGGTCAGTGTTGGGGTTAGATCTCTAGGCATTAGGGTAAAGGTTAGGGTTAGGGTTAAGAGTTAGGGTTCTGTTTAATGGTTAGGATTGGGAATAGGTTAAGGGTTAGGGTTAAGGTTAGGGGTTATGACGAAGGATCAACGGTTAGGGTTACTTTTAGGCGTAGGGTTAGGGTAAGGGGTTAGGGTTAGTGTTAGTGTTGTTGGTCGGGTTAAGGTTAGGGTTGGCGCTTCAGAATTAGGGATTAGGTGTTACGGTTATAGCTAGGAGGTAGGGTTATAATGACGGTATAGGGCTTGTTCTCAGGGTGTCATGCATTAACGTTAAGATATGGGGTTAAAGTTAGGGTTATGGTGAGGTTTACCTGTTAAGGTGAGCAGTAGGGTCAGGGTTAGGTGTTAGATTGTGGGTTAGGCTTATGGGTGAGGGGTAGTGTTTATGCTTAGGGCAAGGGCCCTGTATGCCCTAGGAGGCAAAGTTAGGTGTCTGTGATGGTCGCTGGGAACCCACTCTACCGCACGCAGTGTATGGGCCTCTGGGTTTCATGCAGGACACTGTGGCAGAGCCTCCTTTCACACATGGCGTGGGAGGATTGCAGGCTTTCTAAACTCTAAGAAAGCAAGAAGTCTGAGAATTAGATTTAGGGTTAGGGTTATGGTTAGGGTTAAGGATGAAGTTTAGTGTTAGGGTGAGGGCTTAGGCTTAGGGATTACGGTTAGGGTTAAAGGTTACTCTTAGATTTAACGGTTACACTTTGGTTTAGGGTTGAGGTTTAAGGTTAGGGTTAAGATGAGGGGTTAGGGTTTGGTAGACGTTTAGGGTTAAGTGTTAGGTTTAGGGTTGAAGATTAGGATTAGGGTTAGGATTAAAGGTTAGCGTGAGAGTTAACGCTTAGGGTTAAGGTTAAGTGTTAGGGTTTAGGTTTAGGGTTAGGGTTAGAGTTAGTTTTAGGTTTAGAGTTATGTGCTATGGTTTGTGTTAGAGGTTAGGGTTAGGTTTACTGGTCACGGTTAGGGTTACGTTTAGGGGTTAGCATTAGGGTTAGGGTTAAGGTTAAGGGATAGGATAAGGGTTAAGTGTTGGGCTTAGGGTTAGGGTTTAGTGTTAGTGTTATCATTAAGGATTAGGGTTAGGGTCAGGGTTAAATGCTTGGGTGCGGGTAATGGTTAGGGTCAGGGTTAAGGTTTACGGATAGGGTTAGTGTTAAGGGTTACGGGTAGGTTTAGGGTTCAGGGTTAGCGTTAGCATTAGGGCTTAAGGTTAGGATTAGGTGGGAGGTTAGATTTAGGGTTAGAACTAGGCGTTAGGGTAAGGGCTAGGGTTAGGGTTAAGAGATAGGGTTAGGTTTAATGCTTAGGATTAGGGTTAGGGTTTGGGGTTAAAGTAAGTGTTAGGGGTTAGGTTTAAGGATCAAAGGTTAGGGTTATTTTTAGCTGTAGTGTTAGGTTTAGGGATAAGGGATCCCATTAGCATTAAGGGTCTTCCTTACTGTAGGGTTAAGGGTTAGGCTTAGAGTTAAAGGTTAAGGTTAGGGTCAGTGTTAAGAATTAGGGTGAGGGTTAACGGTTAGGGTAAAGGTTAAGCGTTAGGGTTAGGGATTAGCGATTAGGGTTTTTGGTTAGTGTTAGGGTTAGAGGTTAGGAGTTCGTGTTTTATGAAGGGGTATGGTTAGAATTAGGATTGGGGTTAGAGTTAGGGTTAGGTATAGGGGTTATGTTTAGGGGTTAGTTTTAGGGTAAAAGGATAGGATTAGGGTTATGGGTTGGGCTTAGGTTTAGGGTTAAAGTTTACTGCTAGGGTTAGGGATAGGGTTCAGGGTTAGCTTTAGGGGTTCTGGTTAGGGTTAGGTGTTAGGTTAGTGTCAGGGTTAGGTCTAGTCGTGAGGGTAAGGTTTAGGGTTAGCTTTAAGAGCTAGGGTTAGGTTTAATGGTTAGGATTAGGATTAGGGTTAAGGGATAGCGTAAGGCTTAGGGGTTTGGATGAAGGGTTAGGGTTTTTGTTAGGCATAGCGTTGGTGTTAGAAGTAAGGGTTACTGTCAGTGTTAGGGTTGTAGGTAGGGTTCCAGTTAGGGTTAGCGGTTTAGAATTAGGGTTAGGGATTAGGTGTTCCAGTGATGACTAGGAGATAGGGTTAGAATTATGGGATAGGGGTTGTTCTCAGGAAATGGGTTATGCATTAACGTTAGGATAAGAGGCTAAAGTTAGGCTCACGGTGAGGTTTACGTGTTAAGGGGAGAAATAGGAACAGGGTTTGGTGTTATGTTCAGGGTTAGGGTTATCTGTTAAAGGTATTGTTTATGCTTAGCGCACGGGCTGTGTCTGCATTGGGCGGGCGGGGGGATTTTAGGGGGCTGGGATTGTACCCGGGAACCCACTCTATCATACTCTGGGTATGGGCCCGTGGGTTTCATGCAGGACACAGTGGTAGAGCCTCCTTTCACGCATGGCATGGGAGTATTGCAGGCTTTCTAAACTCTAAGAAAACAAGAAGTCTGAGAATTAGATTTAGGGTTAGGATTCTGGTTAGGGTTAAGGATGAAGTTTAGTGTTAGGGTGAGGGCTTAAGGTTAGGGATTAGGGTTAGGGTTAAAGGTTACTCTTAGGTTTAACGGTTACAGTTCGGTTTAGGGTTGAGGTTTACGGTTAGGGTTAAGATGAGGGGTTAGGGTTTGGTAGACGTTTAGGGTTAAGTGTTAGGTTTGGGTTGAAGATTAGGATTAGGGTTAGGATTAAAGGTTAGCGTGAGATTTAACGCTTAGGGTTAAGGTTAAGAGTTAGGGTTTACGGTTAGGCTTAGGGTTAGATTTAGGGTTAGAGTTATGTGCTATGGTTTGTGTTAGGGGTTAGGGTTAGGTTTACTGTTCACGGTTAGGGTTGGGTTTAGGGGTTAGCATTAGGGTTAGGGATTAGGTTTAGGGTAAGGGTCTAGAGTTAATGTTGGGCTTTAGGCTCGGGTCTTAGGTTCAGGGTCAAGGGTTAGCGTTGGTGGTAGGGCTTAGCTTTAGCGGTCAGTTTAAGGGCACAGGACCTGGTTAATCTACGGTGAGAGGGGTGCGGTCGGAGTCACCATGAAAGCACAACATCATTCCCTGGGCCTTCGGACAGGACCTCCATGCAGGACTCAGGCGGAGCCTCATCTCACACATGGCATGGCTGTATTGTAGGCTTGCTTCACTCTGGGAATGGAAGTAGTGTGAGAATTAGGGTTGGGGTTGGGGTTAGGGTTTTTCGTGTTAGGGGTTAGGTTTCGAGTCAGGGTTAGGTGCTAGGGATTAGTGGTTAGGGTTAGAGTTAGTGTTAGGGGTAAGGTGTTAAGTCTGGGTTAGGGGGCCAGGGTAAGGTTTAGGGTTGGAGTTAGCGTTAGGGTTAGGGGTTAGGGTTAAGGGATAGGGTTAGGATTCAGGGTGAGGGGTAGAGGGTTAACAGTTGGGGTTAGGCTTAGGGGTTAGGGATAGTGTTAGGGTTAAGGGTTAGGAGCTTGGTTCAGGTTTAAGGTTAGCATTAGGGGTTGAGGTTAGTGTTAACTGTAGGTCAGTGTTGGGGTTAGATCTCTAGGCATTAGGTTAAAGGTTAGGGTTAGGGTTAAGAGTTAGGGTTCTGTTTAATGGTTAGGATTGGGAATAGCGTTAAGGGTTAGGGTTAAGGTTAGGGGTTATGACGAAGGATCAACGGTTAGGGTTACTTTTAGGCGTAGGGTTAGGGTAAGGGGTTAGGGTTAGTGTTAGGGTTAGGGTTAGGGTTAAGGATGAAGTTTAGTGTTAGGGTGAGGGCTTAGGGTTAGGGATTAGGGTTAGGGTTAAAGGTTACTCTTAGATTTAACGGTTAACTTTGGTTTAGGGTTGAGGTTTAAGGTTAGGGTTAAGATGAGGGGTTAGGGTTTGGTACAGGGTTAGGTTTAAGTGTTAGGTTTAGGGTTGAAGATTAGGATTAGGGTTAGGATTAAAGGTTAGCGTTAGAGTTAACGCTTAGGGTTAAGGTTAAGGGTTAGGGTTTAGGGTTAGGGTTAGGGTTAGTTTTAGGGTTAGAGTTATGTGCTATGGTTTGTGTTAGAGGTTAGGGTTAGGTTTACTGGTGACGGTTAGGGTTACGTTTAGGGGTTAGCATTAGGGTTAGGGTTAGGGTTAGGGTTAAGGGATAGGATTAGGGTTAAGTGATGGGCTTAGGGTTAGGGTTTAGTGTTAGGGTTATCATTAAGGATTAGGGTTAGGGTCAGGGTTAAATGCTTGGGTGCGGGTAATGGTTAGGGTCAGGGTTAAGGTTCACGGATAGGGTTAGTGTTAAGGGTTACGGGTAGGTTTAGGGTTCAGGGTTAGTGTTAGCATTAGGGCTTAAGGTTAGGATTAGGCGGTAGGTTAGATTTAGGGATAGATCTAGGCGTTAGGGTAAGGGCTAGCGTTAGGGTTAAGAGATAGGGTTAGGTTTAATGCTTAGGATTAGGGTTAGGGTTTGGGGTTAAAGTAAGTGTTAGGGGTTAGGTTTAAGGATCAAAGGTTAGGGTTATTTTTAGCTCTAGTGTTAGGGTTAGGGATAAGGGATCCCATTAGCATTAAGGGTCTTCCTTACTGTAGGGTTAAGGGTTAGGCTTAGAGTTAAAGGTTAAGGTTAGGGTCAGTGTTAAGATTTAGGGTGAGGGTTAATGGTCAGGGAAAAGGTTAAGCGTTAGGGTTAGGGATTAGTGATTAAGGTTTTTGGTTAGTGTTAGTGTTAGCGGTTAAGAGTTAGTGTTTTATGAAGGGGTATGTTTAGAATTAGGATTGGGGTTAGAGTTAGGGTGAGGTATAGGGGTTAGGTTTAGGGGTTAGTTTTAGGGTAAAATGATAGGATTAGGGTTACGGGTCGGGCTTAGGTTTCGGGTTAAAGTTTACTGCTAGGATTAGGGATAGGGTTCAAGGTTAGCTTTAGGGGTTCTGGTTAGGGTTAGGTGTTATGTTAGTGTCAGGGTTAGGTCTAGTTGTGAGGGTAAGGTTTAGGGTGAGCTTTAAGACCTAGGATTAGGTTTAATGGTTAGGATTAGGATTAGGGTTAAGGGTTAGGGTAAGGCTTAGGGGTTAGGGTGAAGGGTTAGGGTCAAGGGTTAGGGTTTTTGTTAGGCATAGCGTTGGGGTTAGAAGTAAGGTTTACTGTCAGTGTTAGGGTTGTAGGTAGGGTTCCGGTTAGGGTTAGCGGTTTAGAATTAGGGTTAGGGATTAGATATTCCAGTGATGACAAGGAGATAGGTTTAGAATTATGGGATAGGGGTTGTTCTCAGGAAATGGGTTATGCATTAACGTTAGGATAAGAGGTTAAAGTTAGGCGCACGGTGAGGTTTACGTGTTAAGGGGAGAAATAGGAACAGGGTTGGGTGTTATGTTCAGGGTTAGGGTTATCTGTTAAAGGTATTGTTTATGCTTAGCGCACGGGCCCTGTCTTCATTAGGCGGGCGGGGGGAGTTTAGGGGGCTGGGATTGTACCCGGGAACCCACTCTATCATACTCTGGGTATGGGCCCGTGGGTTTCATGCAGGACACAGTGGTAGAGCCTCCTTTCACGCATGGCTTGGGAGGATTGCAGGCTTTCTAAACTCTAAGAAAGCAAGAAGTCTGAGAATTAGATTTAGGGTTAGGATTATGGTTAGGGTTAAGGATGAAGTTTAGTGTTAGGGTGAGGGCTTAGGGTTAGGGTTAAAGGTTACTCTTAGGTTTAACGGTTACACTTTGGTTTAGGGTTGAGGTTTACGGTTAGGGTTAAGATGAGTGGTTAGGGTTTGGTACAGGGTTAGGGTTAAGTGTTAGGTTTAGGGTTGAAGATTAGGATTAGGGTTAGGATTAAAGGTTAGCGTGAGAGTTAACGCTTAGTGTTAAGGTTAAGAGTTAGGGTTTAGGGTTAGGGTTAGGGTTAGGGTTAGTTTTAGGGTTAGAGTTATGTGCTATGGTTTGTGTTAGAGGTTAGGGTTAGGTTTACTGGTCACGGTTAGTGTTACGTTTAGGGGGTAGAATTAGGGTTAGGGTTAGGGTTAAGGGATAGGATTAGGGTTAAGTGTTGGGCTTAGGGTTAGGGTTTAGTGTTAGGTTTATCATTAAGGATTAGGGTTAGAATCAGGGTTAAATGCTTGGGTGCGGGTAATGGTTAGGGTCAGGGTTAAGGTTCACGGATAGGGTTAGTGTTAAGGGTTACGGGTAGGTTTAGGGTTCAGGGTTAGTGTTAGCATTAGGGCTTAAGGTTAGGATTAGGCGGTAGGTTAGATTTAGGGTTAGATGTAGGCGTTAGGGTAAGGGCTAGCGTTAGGGTTAAGAGATAGGGTTAGGTTTAATGCTTAGGATTAGGGTTAGGGTTTGGGGTTAAAGTAAGTGTTAGGGGTTAAGTGTAAGGATCCAAGGTTAGGGTTATTTTTAGCTGTAGTGTTAGGGTTAGGGATAAGGGATCCCATTAGCATTAAGGTTTTTCTTCCTGTAGGGTTAAGGGTTAGGCTTAGAGTTAAAGGTTAAGGTTAGGGTCAGGGTTAAGATTTAGGGTGAGGGTTAACGGTTAAGGTAAAGGTTAAGCGTTAGGGTTAGGGATTAGTGATTAGGGTTTTTGGTTAGTGTTAGGGTTAGTGGTTAGAGTTAGTGTTTTATGAAGGGGTATGGTTAGAATTAGGATTGGGGTTAGAGTTAGGGTGAGGTATAGGGGTTAGGTTTAGGGGTTAGTTTTAGGGTAAAAGGATAGGATTAGGGTTACGGGTTGGGCTTAGGTTTAGGGTTAAAGTTTACTGCTGGAGTTAGGGATAGTGTTCAGCGTTAGGTTTAGGGGTTCTGGTTAGGGTTAGGTGTTAGGTTAGTGTCAGGGTTAGGTCTAGTCGTGAGGGTAAGGTTTAGGGTTAGCTTTAAGAGCTAGGGTTATTTTTAATGGTTAGAATTAGGATTAGGGTTAAGGGTTAGGGTAAGGCTTAGGAGTTGGGGGGAACGTTAGGGTCAAGGGTTAGGGTTTTTGTTAGGCATAGCGTTGGGTTTAGAAGTAAAGGTTACTGTCAGTGTTAGGGTTGTAGGTAGGGTTACGGTTAGGGTTAGCGGTTTAGAATTAGGGTTAGAGATTAGGTGTCACAGTGATGACTAGGAGATAGGGTTAGAATTATGGGATAGGGGTTGTTCTCAGGAAATGGGTTATGCATTAACGTTAGGATAAGAGGTTAAAGTTAGGCGCACGGTGAGGTTTACGTGTTAAGGGGAGAAATAGGAACAGGGTTGGGTGTTATGTTCAGGGTTAGGGTTATCTGTTAAAGGTATTGCTTATGCTTAGCGCACGGGCCCTGTCTGCATTAGGCGGGCGGGGGGAGTTTAGGGGGCTGGGATTGTACCCGGGAACCCACTCTATCATACTCTGGGTATGGGCCCGTGGGTTTCATGCAGGACACAGTGGTAGAGCCTCCTTTCACGCATGGCATGGGAGGATTGCAGGCTTTCTAAACTCTAAGAAAGCAAGAAGTCTGAGAATTAGATTTAGGGTTAGGATTCTGGTTAGGGTTAAGGATGAAGTTTAGTGTTAGGGTGAGGGCTTAGGGTTAGGGAATAGGGTTAGGGTTAAAGGTTACTCTTAGGTTTAACGGTTACACTTTGGTTTAGGGTTGAGGTTTACGGTTAGGGTTAAGATGAGGGGTTAGGGTTTGGTACAGGGTTAGGGTTAAGTGTTAGGTTTAGGGTTGAAGATTAGGATTAGGGTTAGGATTAAAGGTTAGCGTGAGAGTTAACGCTTAGGGTTAAGGTTAAGAGTTAGGGTTTAGGGTTAGGGTTAGGGTTAGTTTTAGGGTTAGAGTTATGTGCTATGGTTTGTGTTAGAGGTTAGGGTTAGGTTTACTGGTCACGGTTAGGGTTACGTTTAGGGGTTAGCATTAGGGTTAGGGTTAGGGTTAGGCTTAGTTTTAGGGTTAGAGTTATGTGCTATGGTTTGTGTTAGAGGTTAGGGTTAGGTTTACTGGTCACGGTTAGGGTTACGTTTAGGGGGTAGCATTAGGGTTAGTGTTAGGGTTAAGGGATAGGATTAGGGTTAAGTGTTGGGCTTAGGGTTAGGATTTAGTGTTAATTTTAGCATTAAGGATTAGGGTTAGGGTCAGTGTTAAATGCTTGGGTGCGGGTAATGGTTAGGGTCAGGGTTTAGGTTCACGGATAGGGTTAGTGTTAAGGGTTACGGGTAGGTTTAGGGTTCAGGGTTAGTGTTAGCATTAGGGTTTAAGGCTAGGATTAGGCGGTAGGTTAGATTTAGGGTTAGATCTAGGCGTTAGGGTAAGGGCTAGCGTTAGGGTTAAGAGATAGGGTTAGGTTTAATGCTTAGGATTAAGGTTAGGGTTTGGGGTTAAAGTAAGTGTTAGGGGTTAGGTTTAAGGATCCAAGGTTAGGGTTATTTTTAGCTTTAGTCTTAGGGTTAGGGATAAGGGATCCCATTAGCATTAAGGGTCTTCCTTACTGTAGGGTTAAGGGTTAGGCTTAGAGTTAAAGGTTAAGGTTAGGGTCAGTGTTAAGATTTAGGGTGAGTGTTAACGGTCAGGGTAAAGGTTAAGCATTAGGGTTAGGGATTAGTGATTAGGGTTTTTGGTTAGTGTTAGGGTTAGCGGTTAGGAGTTAGTGTTTTATGAAGGGGTATGGTAGAATTAGGATTGGGGTTAGAGTTAGGGTGAGGTATAGGGGTTAGGTTTAGGGGTTAGTTTTAGGGTAAAAGGATAGGATTAGGGTTACGGGTTGGGCTTAGGTTTAGGGTTAAAGTTTACTGCTTGGGTTAGGGATAGGGTTCAGGGTTAGCTTTAGGGGTTCTGGTTAGGGTTAGGTGTTAGGTTAGTGTCAGGGTTAGGTCTAGTCGTGAGGGTAAGGTTTAGGGTTAGCTTTAAGAGCTAGGGTTAGGTTTAATGGTTAGGATTAGGATTAGGGTTAGGGTTAGGGTAAGGCTAGGGGTTAGGGTGAAGGGTTAGGGTCAAGGGTTAGGGTTTTTGTTAGGCATAGCGTTAGGGTTAGAAGTAAGGGTTACTGTCAGTGTTAGGGTTGTAGGTAGGGTTACGGTTAGCGTTAGCGGTTTAGAATTAGGGTTAGGGATTAGGTGTCGCAGAGATGACTAGGAGATAGGGTTATAATTATGGGATAGGGGTTGTTCTCAGGAAATGGGTTATGCATTAACGTTAGGATAAGAGGTTAAATTTAGGCGCACGGTGAGGTTTACGTGTTAAGGGGAGAAATAGGAACAGGGTTGGGTGTTATGTTCAGGGTTAGGGTTATCTGTTAAAGGTATTGTTTATGCTTAGCGCACGGGCCCTGTCTGCATTAGGCGGGTGGGAGGAGTTTAGGGGGCTGGGATTGTACCCGGGAACCCACTCTATCATACTCTGGGTATGGGCCCGTGGGTTTCATGCAGGACACAGTGGTAGAGCCTCCTTTCACGCATGGCATGGGAGGATTGCAGGCTTTCTAAACTCTAAGAAAGCAAGAAGTCTGAGAATTAGATTTAGGGTTAGGATTCTGGTTAGGGTTAAGGATGAAGTTTAGTGTTAGGGTGAGGGCTTAATGTTAGGGATTAGGGTTAGGGTTAAAGGTTACTCTTAGGTTTAACGGTTACACTTTGGTTTAGGGTTGAGGATTACGGTTAGGGTTAAGATGAGGGGTTAGGGTTTGGTACAGGGTTACGGTTAAGTGTTAGGTTTAGGGTTGAAAATTAGGATTAGGGTTAGGATTAAAGGTTAGCGTGAGAGTTAACGCTTAGGGTTAAGGTTAAGAGTTAGGGTTTAGGGTTAGTTTTAGGGTTAGAGTTATGTGCTATGGTTTGTGTTAGAGGTTAGGGTTAGGTTTACTGGTCACGGTTAGGGTTACGTTTAGGGGGTAGCATTAGGGTTAGGGTCAGGGTTAGGGTTAAGGGATAGGATTAGGGTTAAGTGTTGGGCTTAGGGTTAGGGTTTAGTATTAAGGTTACCATTAAGGATTAGGGTTAGGGTCAGGGTTAAATGCTTGGGTGCGGGTAATGTTTAGGGTCAGGGTTTAGGTTCACGGATAGGGTTAGTGTTAAGGGTTACGGGTAGGTTTAGTGTTCAGGGTTAGTGTTAGCATAAGGGCTTGAGGTCAGGATTAGGCGGTAGGTTAGATTTAGGGTTAGATCTAGGCGTTAGGGTATGGGCTAGCGTTAGGGTTAAGAGATAGGGTTAGGTTTAATGCTTAGGATTAAGGTTAGGGTTTGGGGTTAAAGTAAGTGTTAGGGGTTAGGTTTAAGGATCCAAGGTTAGGGTTATTTTTAGCTGTAGTGTTATGGTTAGGGATAAGGGATCCCATTAGCATTAAGGGTCTTCCTTACTGTAGGGTTAAGGGTTAGGCTTAGAGTTAAAGGTTAAGGTTAGTGTCAGGGTTAAGATTTAGGGTGAGGGTTAACGGTTAGGGTAAAGGTTAAGCGTTAGGTTTAGGGATTAGTGATTAGGGTTTTTGGTTAGGGTTAGGGTTAGGGTTAGTGTTAGGGTTAGCGGTTAGGAGTTAGTGTTTTATGAAGGGGTATGGTTAGAATTAGGATTGGGGTTAGAGTTAGGGTGAGGTATAGGGGTTAGGTTTCGGGGTTAGTTTTAGGGTAAAAGGATAGGATTAGGGTTACGGGTTGGGCTTAGGTTTAGGGTTAAAGTTTACTGCTTGGGTTAGGGATAGGGTTCAGGGTTAGCTTTAGGGGTTCTGGTTAGGGTTAGGTGTTAGGTTAGTGTCAGGGTTAGGTCTAGTCGTGAGGGTAAGGTTTAGGGTTAGCTTTAAGAGCTAGGGTTAGGTTTAATGGTTAGGATTAGGATTAGGGTTAAGGGTTAGGGTAAGGCTAGGGGTTAGGGTGAAGGGTTAGGGTCAAGGGTTAGGGTTTTTGTTAGGCATAGCGTTGGGGTTAGAAGTAAGGGTTACTGTCAGTGTTAGGGTTGTAGTTAGGGTTACGGTTAGGGTTAGCGGTTTAGAATTAGGGTTAGGGATTAGGTGTCACAGTGATGACTAGGAGATAGGGTTAGAATTATGGGATAGGGGTTGTTCTCAGGAAATGGGTTATGCATTAACGTTAGGATAAGAGGTTAAAGTTAGGCGCACGGTGAGGTTTACGTGTTAAGGGGAGAAATAGGAACAGGGTTGGGTGTTATCTTCAGGGTTAGGGTTATCTGTTAAAGGTATTGTTTATGCTTAGCGCACGGGCCCTGTCTGCATTAGGCGGGCGGGGGGAGTTTAGGGGGCTGGGATTGTACCCGGGAACCCACTCTATCATACTCTGGGTATGGGCCCGTGGGTTTCATGCAGGACACAGTGGTAGAGCCTCCTTTCACGCATGGCATGGGAGGATTGCAGGCTTTCTAAACTCTAAGAAAGCAAGAAGTCTGAGAATTCGATTTAGGGTTAGGATTCTGGTTAGGGTTAAGGATGAAGTTTAGTGTTAGGGTGAGGGCTTAGGGTTAGGGAATAGGGTTAGTGTTAAAGGTTACTCTTAGGTTTAACGGTTACACTTTGGTTTAGGGTTGAGGTTTACGGTTAGGGTTAAGATGAGGGGTTAGGGTTTGGTACAGGGTTAGGGTTAAGTGTTAGGTTTAGGGTTGAAGATTAGGATTAGGGTTAGGATTAAAGGTTAGCGTGAAAGTTAACGCTTATGGTTAAGGTTAAGAGTTAGGGTTTAGGGTTAGGGTTAGGGTTAGGGTTAGTTTTAGGGTTAGAGTTATGTGCTATGGTTTGTGTTAGAGGTTAGGGTTAGGTTTACCGGTCACGGTTAGGGTTACGTTTAGGGGGTAGCATTAGGGTTAGGGTTAGGGTTAAGGGATAGGATTAGGGTTAAGTGTTGGGCTTAGGGTTAGGGTTTAGTGTTAGGTTTATCATTAAGGATTAGGGTTAGAATCAGGGTTAAATGCTTGGGTGCGGGTAATGGTTAGGGTCAGGGTTAAGGTTCACGGATAGGGTTAGTGTTAAGGGTTACGGGTAGGTGTAGGGTTCAGGGTTAGTGTTAGCATTAGGGCTTAAGGTTAGGATTAGGCGGTGGGTTAGATCTAGGGTTAGATTTAGGCGTTAGGGGAAGGGCTAGCGTTAGGGTTAAGAGATAGGGTTAGGTTTAATGCTTAGGATTAGGGTTAGGGTTTGGGGTTAAAGTAAGTGTTAGGGGTTAGGTTTAAGGATCCAAGGTTAGGGTTATTTTTAGCTGTAGTGTTAGGGTTAGGGATAAGGGATCCCATTAGCATTAAGGGTCTTCCTTACTGTAGGGTAAAGGGTTAGGCTTAGAGTTAAAGGTTAAGGTTAGGGTCAGTGTTAAGATTTAGGGTGAGGGTTAACAGTTAGGGTAAAGGTTAAGCGTTAGGGTTAGGGATTAGTGATTAGGGTTTTTGGTTAGTGTTAGGGTTAGTGGTTAGAGTTAGTGTTTTATGAAGGGGTATGGTTAGAATTAGGATTGGGGTTATAGTTAGGGTGAGGTATAGGGGTTAGGTTTAGGGGTTAGTTTTAGGGTAAAAGGATAGGATTAGGGTTACGGGTTGGGCTTAGGTTTAGGGTTAAAGTTTACTGCTGGGGTTAGGGATAGGGTTCAGGGTTAGCTTTAGGGGTTCTGGTTAGGGTTAGGTGTTAGGTTAGTGTCAGGGTTAGGTCTAGTCGTGAGGGTAAGGTTTAGGGTTAGATTTAAGAGCTAGGGTTAGGTTTAATGGTTAGGATTAGTTTTAGGGTTAAGGGTTAGGGTAAGGCTTAGGGGTTAGGGTGAAGGGTTGGGGTCAACGGTTAGGGTTTTTGTTAGGCATAGCGTTGGGGTTAGAAGTAAGGGTTACTGTCAGTGTTAGGGTTGTAGGTAGGGTTACGGTTAGGGTTAGCGGTTTAGAATTAGGGTTAGGGATTAGGTGTCACAGTGATGACTAGGAGATAGGGTTAGAATTATGGGATAGGGGTTGTTTTCAGGAAATGGGTTATGCATTAACTTTAGGATAAGAGGTTAAAGTTAGGCGCACGGTGAGGTTTACGTGTTAAGGGGAGAAATAGGAACAGGGTTGGGTGTTATGTTCAGGGTTAGGGTTATCTGTTAAAGGTATTGTTTATGCTTAGCGCACGGGCCCTGTCTGCATTAGGCGGGCGGGGGGAGTTTAGGGGGCTGGGATTGTACCCGGGAACCCACTCTATCATACTCTGGGTATGGGCCCGTGGGTTTCATGCAGGACACAGTGGTAGAGCCTCCTTTCACGCATGGCATGGGAGGATTGCAGGCTTTCTAAACTCTAAGAAAGCAAGAAGTCTGAGAATTAGATTTAGGGTTAGGATTCTGGTTAGGGTTAAGGATGAAGTTTAGTGTTAGTGTGAGAGCTTAGGGTTAGGGATTAGGGTTAGGGTTAAAGGTTACTCTTAGGTTTAACGGCTACACTTTGGTTTAGGGTTGAGGTTTACGGTTAGGGTTAAGATGAGGGGTTAGGGTTTGGTACAGGGTTAGGGTTAAGTGTTAGGTTTAGGGTTGAAGACTAGGATTAGGTTTAGGATTAAAGGTTAGCGTGAGAGTTAACGCTTAGCGTTAAGTTTAAGAGTTAGGGTTTAGGGTTAGGGTTAGGGTTAGGGTTAGTTTTAGGGTTAGAGTTATGTGCTATGGTTTGTGCTGCAGGTTAGGTTTAGGTTTACTGGTCACGGTTAGGGTTACGTTTAGGGGGTAGCATTAGGGTTAGGGTTAGGGTTAGGGTTAAGGGATAGGATTAGGGTTAAGTGTTGGGCTTAGGGTTAGGGTTTAGTGTTAAGGTTACCATTAAGGATTAGGGTTAGGGTCAGGGTTAAATGCTTGGGTGCGGGTAATGTTTAGGGTCAAGGTTTAGGTTCACGGATAGGGTTAGTGTTAAGGGTTACGGGTAGGTTTAGGGTTCAGGGTTAGTGTTAGCATAAGGGCTTAAGGTTAGGATTAGGCAGTAGGTTAGATTTAGGGTTATATCTAGGCGTTAGGGTAAGGGCTAGCGTTAGGGTTAAGAGATAGCGTTAGGTTTAATGCTTAGGATTAGGGTTAGGGTTTGGGTTTAAAGTAAGTGTTAGGGGTTAGGTTTAAGGATCCAAGGTTAGGGTTATTTTTAGCTGTAGTGTTAGGGTTAGGGATAAGGGATCCCATTAGCATTAAGGGTCTTCCTTACTGTAGGGTTAAGGGTTAGGCTTAGAGTTAAAGGTTAAGGTTAGTGTCAGGGTTAAGATTTAGGGTGAGGGTTAACGGTTAGGGTAAAGGTTAAGCGTTAAGTTTAGGGATTAGTGATTAGGGTTTTTGGTTAGGGTTAGGGTTAGGGTTAGTGTTAGGGTTAGCGGTTAGGAGTTAGTGTTTTATGAAGGGCTTAGGTTTAGGGATTAGGGTTAAGGTTAAAGGTTACTGTTAGGTTTAACGGTTACACTTTGCTTTAGGGTTGAGGTTTACGGTTAGGGTTAAGATGAGGGGTTAGGGTTTGGTACAGGGTTAGGGTTAAGTGTTAGGTTTAGGGTTGAAGATTAGGATTAGGGTTAGGATTAAAGGTTAGAGTGAGAGTTAACGCTTAGGGTTAAGGTTAAGAGTTAGGGTTTAGGGTTAGGGTTAGGGTTAGTTTTAGGGTTAGAGTTAGGTGCTATGCTTTGTGTTAGAGGTTAGGGTTAGGTTTACTGGTCATGGTTAGGGTTACGTTTAGGGGTTAGCATTAGGGTTAGGTTTAGGGTTAAGGGATAGGATTAGGGTTAAGTGCTGGGCTTAGGGTTAGGGTTTAGTGTTAAGGTTAGCATTAAGGATTAGTGTTAGGGTCAGGGTTAAATGCTTGGGTGGGGGTAATGTTTAGGGTCAGGGTTAAGGTTCACGGATAGGGTTAGTGTTAAGGGTTACGGGTAGGTTTAGGGTTCAGGGTTAGTGTTAGCATTAGGGCTTAAGGTTAGGATTAGGCGGTGGGTTAGATTTAGGGTTAGATCTAGGCGTTAGGGTAAGGGCTAGCGTTAGGGTTAAGAGATAGGGTTAGGTTTAATGCTTAGGATTAGGGTTAGGGTTTGGGGTTAAAGTAAGTGTTAGGGGTTAGGTTTAAGGATCCAAGGTTAGGGTTATTTTTAGCTGTAGTGTTAGGGTTAGGGATAAGGGATCCCATTAGCATTAAGGGTCTTCCTTACTGTAGGGTTAAGGGTTAGGCTTAGAGTTAAAGGTTAAGGTTAGGGTCAGTGTTAAGATTTAGGGTGAGGGTTAACAGTTAGGGTAAAGGTTAAGCGTTAGGGTTAGGGATTAGTGATTAGGGTTTTTGGTTAGTGTTAGGGTTAGCGGTTAGGAGTTAGTGTTTTATGAAGGGGTATGGTTAGAATTAGGATTGGGGTTAGAGTTAGGGTGAGGTACAGGGGTTAGGTTTCGGGGTTAGTTTTAGGGTAAAAGGATAGGATTAGGGTTACGGGTTGGGCTTAGGTTTAGGGTTAAAGTTTACTGCTGGGGTTAGGGATAGGGTTCAGGGTTAGCTTTAGGGGTTCTGGTTAGGGTTAGGTGTTAGGTTAGTGTCAGGGTTAGGTCTAGTCGTGAGGGTAAGGTTTAGGGTTAGCTTTAAGAGCTAGGGTTAGGTTTAATGGTTAGGATTAGTTTTAGGGTTAAGGGTTAGGGTAAGGCTTAGGGGTTAGGGTGAAGGGTTAGGGTCAAGGGTTAGGGTTTTTGTTAGGCATAGCGTTGGGGTTAGAAGTAAGGGTTACTGTCAGTGTTAGGGTTGTAGGTAGGGTTACGGTTAGGGTTAGCGGTTTAGAATTAGGGTTAGGGATTATGTGTCACAGTGATGACTAGGAGATAGGGTTAGAATTATGGGATAGGGGTTGTTCTCAGGAAATGGGTTATGCATTAACGTTAGGATAAGAGGTTAAAGTTAGGCGCACGGTGAGGTTTACGTGTTAAGGGGAGAAATAGGAACAGGGTTGGGTGTTATGTTCAGGGTTAGGGTTATCTGTTAAAGGTATTGTTTATGCTTAGCGCACGGGCCCTGTCTGCATTAGGCGGGCGGGGGGAGTTTAGGGGGCTGGGATTGTACCCGGGAACCCAATCTATCATACTCTGGGTATGGGCCCGTGGGTTTCATGCAGAACACAGTGGTAGAGCCTCCTTTCACGCATGGCATGGGAGGATTGCAGGCTTTCTAAACTCTAAGAAAGCAAGAAGTCTGAGAATTAGATTTAGGGTTAGGATTCTGGTTAGGGTTAAGGATGAAGTTTAGTGTTAAGGTGAGGGCTTAGTGTTAGGGAATAGGGTTAGGGTTAAAGGTTACTCTTAGGTTTAACGGTTACACTTTGGTTTAGGGTTGAGGTTTACGGTTAGGGTTAAGATGAGGGGTTAGGGTTTGGTACAGGGTTAGGGTTAAGTGTTAGGTTTAGGGTTGAAGATTAGGACTAGGGTTAGGATTAAAGGTTACCGTGAGAGTTAACGCTTAGGGTTTAGGTTCAGAGTTAGGGTTTGGGTTAGGGTTAGGGTTAGGGTTAGGGTTAGTTTTAGGGTTAGAGTTATGTGCTATGGTTTGTGTTAGAGGTTAGGGTTAGGTTTACTGGTCACGGATAGGGTTACGTCTAGGGGGTAGCATTAGGGTTAGGGTTAGGGTTAAGGGATAGGATTAGGGATAAGTGTTGGGCTTAGGGTTAGGGTTTAGTGTTAGGGTTAGCATTAAGGATTAGGGTTAGGGTCAGGGTTAAATGCTTGGGTGCGGGTAATGGTTAGGGTCAGGGTTAAGGTTCACGGATAGGGTTAGTGTTAAGGGTTCCGGGTAGGTTTAGGGTTCAGGGTTAGTGTTAGCATTAGGGCTTAAGGTTAGGATTAGGCGGTGGGTTAGATTTAGGGTTAGATTTAGGCGTTAGGGGAAGGGCTAGCGTTAGGGTTAAGAGATAGGGTTAGGTTTAATGCTTAGGATTAGGGTTAGGGTTTGGGGTTAAAGTAAGTGTTAGGGGTTAGGTTTAAGGATCCAAGGTTAGGGTTATTTTTAGCTGTAGTGTTAGGGTTAAGGATAAGGGATCCCATTAGCATTAAGGGTCTTCCTTACTGTAGGGTTATGGGTTAGGCTTAGAGTTAAAGTTTAAGGTTAGGGTCAGTGTTAAGATTTAGGGTGAGGGTTAACGCTTAGGGTAAAGGTTAAGTGTTAGGGTTAGGGATTAGTGATTAGGGTTTTAGGTTAGTGTTAGGGATAGCGGTTAGGAGTTAGTGTTTTATGAAGGGGTATGGTTATCATTAGGATTGGGTTTAGAGTTAGGGTGAGGTATAGCGTTTAGGTTTAGGGGTTAGTTTTAGGGTAAAAGGATAGGATTAGGGTTACGGGTTGGGTTTAGGTTTAGGGTTAAAGTTTACTGCTAGGGGTAGGGATAGGGTTCAGGGTTAGCTTTAGGGGTTCTGGTTAGGGTTAGGTGTTAGGTTAGTGTCAGGGTTAGGTCTAGTCGTGAGGGTAAGGTTTAGGGTTAGCTTTAAGAGCTAGGGTTAGGTTTAATGGTTAGGATTAGGATTAGGGTTAAGGGTTAGGGTAAGGCTTAGGGGTTAGGGGGAAGGGTTAGGGTGAAGGGTTAGGGTCAAGGGTTAGTGTTTTTGTTAGGCATAGCGTTGGGGTTAGTAGTAAGGGTTACTGTCAGTGTTAGGGTTGTAGGTAGGGTTACGGTTAGGGTTAGCGGTTTAGAATTAGGGTTAGGGATTAGGTGTCACAGTGATGACTAGGAGATAGGGTTAGAATTATGGGATAGGGGTTGTTCTCAGGAAACGGGTTATGCATTAACGTAGGATAAGAAGTTAAAGTTAGGCGCACGGTGAGGTTTACGTGTTAAGGGGAGAAATAGGAACAGGGTTGGGTGTTATGTTCAGGGTTAGGGTTATCTGTTAAAGGTATTGTTTATGCTTAGCGCACGGGCCCTGTCTGCATTAGGCGGGCGGGGGGAGTTTAGGGGTCTGGGTTTGTACCCGGGAACCCACTCTATCATACTCTGGGTATGGGCCCGTGGGTTTCATGCAGGACCCAGTGGTAGAGCCTCCTTTCACGCATGGCATGGGAGGATTGCAGGCTTTCTAAACTCTAAGAAAGCAAGAAGTCTGAGAATTAGATTTAGGGTTAGGATTCTGGTTAGGGTTAAGGATGAAGTTTAGTATTAGGTTGAGGGCTTAGGGTTAGGGAATAGGGTTAGGATTAAAGATTACTCGTAGGTTTAACGGTTACACTTTGGTTTAGGGTTGAGGTTTACGGTTAGGGTTAAGATGAGGGGTTAGGGTTTGGTACAGGGTTAGGGTTAAGTGTTAGGTTTAGGGTTGAAGATTAGGATTAGGGTTAGGATTAAAGGTTAGCGTGAGAGTTAACGCTTAGGGTTAAGGTTAAGAGTTAGGGTTTAGGGTTAGGTTTAGGGTTAGGGTTAGTTTTAGGGTTAGAGTTATGTGCTATGGTTTGTGTTAGAGGTTAGGGTTAGGTTTACTGGTCACGGTTAGGGTTACGTTTAGGGGGTAGTATTAGGGTTAGGGTTAGGGTTAAGGGATAGGATTAGGGATAAGTGTTGGGCTTAGGGTTAGGGTTTAGTGTTAGGGTTAGCATTAAGGATTAGGGTTAGTGTCAGGGTTAAATGCTTGGGTGCGTGTAACGGTTAGGGTCAGGGTTAAGGCTCACGGATAGGGTTAGTGTTAAGGGTTACGGGTAGGTTTAGGGTTCAGGGTTAGTGTTAGCATTAGGGCTTAAGATTAAGATTAGGCGGTAGGTTAGATTTAAGGTGAGATCTAGGTGTTAGGGTTAGGGCTAGCGTTAGGGTTAAGAGATAGGGTTAGGTTTAATGCTTAGGATTAGGGTTAGGGTTTGGGGTTAAAGTAAGTGTTAGGGGTTAGGTTTAAGGATCCAAGGTTAGGGTTATGTTTAGCTGTAGTGTTAGGGTTAGGGATAAGGGATCCCATTAGCATTAAGGGTCTTCCGTACTGTAGGGTTAAGGGTTAGGCTTAGAGTTAAAGGTTAAAGTTAGGGTCAGTGTTAAGATTTAGGGTGAGGGTTAACGGTTAGGGTAAAGGTTAAGCGTTAGGGTTAGGGATTAGTGATTAGGGATTTTGGTTAGTGTTAGGGTTAGCGGTTAGGAGTTAGTGTTTTATGAAGGGGTATGGTTAGAATTAGGATTGGGGTTAGAGTTAGGGTGAGGTATAGGGGTTAGGTTTAGGGGTTAGTTTTAGGGTAAAAGGATAGGATTAGGGTTACGGGTTGGGCTTAGGTTTAGGGTTAAAGTTTACTGCTAGGGGTAGGGATAGGGTTCAGGGTTAGCTTTAGGGGTTCTGGTTAGGGTTAGGTGTTAGGTTAGTGTCAGGGTTAGGTCTAGTCGTGAGGGTAAGGTTTAGGGTTAGCTTTAAGAGCTAGGGTTAGGTTTAATGGTTAGGATTAGGATTAGGGTTAAGGGTTAGGGTAAGGCTTAGGGGTTAGGGGGAAGGGTTAGGGTGAAGGGTTAGGGTCAAGGGTTAGTGTTTTTGTTAGGCATAGCGTTGGTGTTAGTAGTAAGGGTTACTGTCAGTGTTAGGGTTGTAGGTAGGGTTACGGTTAGGGTTAGCGGTTTAGAATTAGGGTTAGGGATTAGGTGTCACAGTGATGACTAGGAGATAGGGTTAGAATTATGGGATAGGGGTTGTTCTCAGGAAATGGGTTATGCATTAACGTTAGGAAAAGAGGTTAAAGTTAGGCGCACGGTGAGGTTTACGTGTTAAGGGAAGAAATAGGAACAGGGTTGGGTGTTATGTACAGGGTTAGGGTTATCTGTTAAAGGTATTGTTTATGCTTAGCGCACGGGCCCTGTCTGCATTAGGCAGGCAGGGGGAGTTTAGGGGGCTGGGATTGTACCCAGGAACCCACTCTATGATACTCTGGGTATGGGCCCGTGGGTTTCATGCAGGACACAGTGGTAGAGCCTCCTTTCACGCCTGGCATGGGAGGATTGCAGGCTTTCTAAACTCTAAGAAAGCAAGAAGTCTGAGAATGAGATTTAGGGTTAGGATTCTGGTTAGGGTTAAGGATGAAGTTTAGTGTTAGGGTGAGGGCTTAGGGTTAGGGAATAGGGTTAGCGTTAAAGGTTACTCTTAGGTTTAACGGTTACACTTTGGTTTAGGGTTGAGGTTTACGGTTAGGGTTAAGATGAGGGGTTAGGGTTTGGTACAGGGTTAGGGTTAAGTGTTAGGTTTAGGGTTGAAGATTAGGATTAGGGTTAGGATTAAAGGTTAGCGTGAGAGTTAACGCTTAGGGTTAAGGTTAAGAGTTAGGGTTTAGGGTTAGGGTTAGGGTTAGGGTCAGTTTTAGGGTTAGAGTTATGTGCTATGGTTTGTGTTAGAGGTTAGGGTTAGGTTTACTGGTCACGGTTAGGGTTACGTTTAGGGGGTAGTATTAGGGTTAGGGTTAGGGTTAAGGTATAGGATTAGGGATAAGTGTTGGGCTTAGGGTTAGGGTTTAGTGTTAGGCATAGCATTAAGGATTAGGGTTAGGGTCAGGGTTAAATGCTTGGGTGCGGGTAATGGTTAGGTTCAGGGTTAAGGTTCACGGATAGGGTTAGTGTTAAGGGTTACGGGTAGGTTTAGGGTTCAGGGTTAGTGTTAGCATTAGGGCTTAAGGTTAGGATTAGGCGGTAGGTTAGATTTAGGGTTAGATTTAGGCGTTAGGGTAAGGGCTAGCGTTAGGGTTAAGAGATAGGGTTAGGTTTAATGCTTAGGATTAGGGTTAGTGTTTGGGGTTAAAGTAAGTGTTAGGGGTTAGGTTTAAGGATCCAAGGTTAGGGTTATTTTTAGCTGTAGTGTTAGGGTTAGGGATAGGGGATCCCATTAGCATTAAGGGTCTTCCTTACTGTAGGGTTAAGGGTTAGGCTTAGAGTTAAAGGTTAAGGTTAGGGTCAGTGTTAAGATTTAGGGTGAGGGTTAACGGTTAGGGTAAAGGTTAAGCGTTAGGGTTAGGGATTAGTGATTAGGGTTTTTGGTTAGTGTTAGGGTTAGCGGTTAGGAGTTAGTGTTTTATGAAGGGGTATGGTTAGAATTAGGATTGGGGTTAGAGTTAGGGTGAGGTATAGGGGTTAGGTTTAGGGGTTAGTTTTAGGGTAAAAGGATAGGATTAGGGTTACGGGTTGGGCTTAGGTTTAGGGTTAAAGTTTACTGCTAGGGTTAGGGATAGGGTTCAGGGTTAGCTTTAGGGGTTCTGGTTAGGATTAGGTGTTAGGTTAGTGTCAGGGTTAGGTCTAGTCGTGAGGGTAAGGTTTAGGGTTAGCTTTAAGAGCTAGGGTTAGGTTTAATGGTTAGGATTAGGATTAGGGTTAAGGTTTAGGTTAAGGCTTAGGGGTTAGGGTGAAGGGTTAGGGTCATGGGTTGGGTTTTTGTTAGGCATAGCGTTGGGGTTAGAAGTAAGGGTTACTGTCAGTGTTAGGGTTGTAGGTAGGGTTACGGTTAGGGTTAGCGGTTTAGAATTAGGGTTAGGGATTAGGTGTCACAGTGATGACTAGGAGATAGGGATAGAATTATGGGATAGGGGTTGTTCTCAGGAAATGGGTTATGCATTAACGTTAGGATAAGAGGTTAAAGATAGGCGCACGGTGAGGTTTACGTGTTAAGGGGAGAAATAGGAACAGGGTTGGGTGTTATGTTCAGGGTTAGGGTTATCTGTTAATGGTATTGTTTATGCTTAGCGCACGGGCCCTGTCTGCATTAGGCGAACGGGGGGAGTTTAGGGGGCTGGGATTGTACCCGGGAACCCACTCTATCATACTCTGGGTATGGGCCCGTGGGTTTCATGCAGGACACAGTGGTAGAGCCTCCTTTCAAGCATGGCATGGGAGGATTGCAGGCTTTCTAAACTCTAAGAAAGCAAGAAGTCTGAGAATTAGATTTAGGGTTAGGATTATGGTTAGGGTTAAGGATGAAGTTTAGTGTTAGGGTGAGGGCTTAGGGTTAGGGATTACGGTTAGGGTTAGAGGTTACTCTTAGGTTTAACGGTTACACTTTGGTTTAGGGTTGAGGTTTACGGTTAGGGTTAAGATGAGGGGTTAGAATTTGGTAGAGGGTTAGGGTTAAGTTTTAGGTTTAGGGTTGAAGATTAGGATTAGGGTTAGGATTAAAGGTTAGCGTGAGAGTTAACGCTTAGGGTTAAGGTTAAGAGTTAGGGTTTAGGGTTAGGGTTAGGGTTAGGGTTAGTTTTAAGGTTAGAGTTATGTGCTATGGTTTGTGTTACAGGTTAGGGTTAGGTTTACTGGTCATGGTTAGGGTTACGTTTAGGGGGTAGCATTAGGATTAGGGTTAGGGTTAAGGGATAGGATTAGGGATAACTGTTGGGCTTAGGGTTAGGGTTTAGTGTTAGGGTTAGCATTAAGGATTAGGGTTAGGGTCAGGGTTAAATGCTTGAGTGCGGGTAATGGTTAGGGTCAGGGTTAAGGTTCACGGATAGGGTTAGTGTTAAGGGTTACGGGTAGGTTTAGGGTTCAGGGTTAGTGTTAGCTTTAAGGCTTAAGGTTAGGATTAGGCGGTAGGTTAGATTTAGGGTTAGATATAGGCGTTAGGGTAAGGGCTAGCATTAGGGTTAAGAGATAGGGTTAGGTTGAATGCTTAGGATTAGGGTTAGGGTTTGGGGTTAAAGTAAGTGTTAGGGGTTAGGTTTAAGGATCCAAGGTTAGGGTTATTTTTAGCTGTAGTGTTAGGGTTAGGGATAAGGGATCCCATTAGCATTAAGGGTCTTCCTTCCTGTAGGGTTAAGGGTTAGGCTTAGAGTTAAAGGTTAAAGTTAGGGTCAGTGTTAAGATTTAGGGTGAGGGTTAACGGTCAGGGTAAAGGTTAAGCGTTAGGGTTAGGGATTAGTAATTAGGGTTTTTGGTTAGTGTTAGGGTTAGCGGTTAGGAGTTAGTGTTTTATGAATGGGTATGGTTAGAATTAGGGTTGGGGTTAGAGTTAGGGTGAGGTATAGGGGTTAGGTTTAGGGGTTAGTTTTAGGGTAAAAGGATAGAATTAGGGTTACGGGTTGGGCTTAGGTTTAGGGTTAAAATTTACTGCTAGGGTTAAGGATAGGGTTCAGGGTTAGCTTTAGGGGTTCTGGTTAGGGTTAGGTGTTAGGTTAGTGTCAGGGTTAGGTCTAGTCGTGAGGGTAAGGTTTAGGGTTAGCTTTAAGAGCTAGGGTTAGGTTTAATGGTTAGGATTAGGATTAGGGTTAAGGGTTAGGGTAAGGCTTAGGGGTTAGGGTGAAGGGTTAGGGTGAAGGGTTAGGGTTTTTGTTAGGCATAGCGTTGGGGTTAGAAGTAAGGGTTACTGTCAGTGTTAGGGTTGTAGGTAGGGTTACGGTTAGGGTTAGCGGTTTAGAATAAGGGTTAGGGATTAGGTGTCACAGTGATGACTAGGAGATAGGGTTAGAATTATGGGATAGGGGTTGTTCTCAGGAAATGGGTTATGCATTAACGTTAGGATAAGAGGTTAAAGTTAGGCGCACGGTGAGGTTTACGTGTTAAGGGGAGAAATAGGAACAGGGTTGGGTGTTATGTTCAGGGTTAGGGTTATCTGTTAAAGGTATTGTTTATGCTTAGCGCACGGGCCCTGTCTGCATTAGGCGGGCGGGGGGAGTTTAGGGGGCTGGGATTGTACCCGGGAACCCACTCTATCATACTCTGGGTATGGGCCCGTGGGTTTCATGCAGGACACAGTGGTAGAGCCTCCTTTCACGCATGGCATGGGAGGATTGCAGGCTTTCTAAACTCTAAGAAAGCAAGAAGTCTGAGAACTAGATTTTGGGTTAGGATTCTGGTTAGTGTTAAGGATGAAGTTTAGTGTTAGGGTGAGGGCTTAGGGTTAGGGATTAGGGTTGGGTTAAAGAATACTCTTAGGTTTAACGGTTACACTTTGGTTTAGGGTTGAGGTTTACGGTTAGGGTTAAGATGAGGGGTTAGGGTTTGGTACAAGGTTAGGGTTAAGTGTTAGGTTTAGGGTGGAAGATTAGGATTAGGGTTAGGATTAAAGGTTAGCGTGAGAGTTAACGCTTAGGGATAAGGTTAAGAGTTAGGGTTAGGGTTAGGGTTAGGGTTAGTTCTAGGGTTAGAGTTATGTGCTATGGTTTGTGTTAGAGGTTAGGGTTAGGTTTACTGGTCACGGTTAGGGTTACGTTTAGGGGGTAGCATTAGGGTTAGGGTTAGGGTTAAGGTATAGGATTAGGGATAAGTGTTGGGCTTAGGGTTAGGGTTTAGTGTTAGGTTTATCATTAAGGTTTAGGGTTAGAAGCAGGGTTAAATGCTTGGGTGCAGGTAATGGTTAGGGTCAGGGTTAAGGTTCACGGATAGGGTTAGTGTTAAAGGTTACGGGTAGGTTTAGGGTTCAGGGTTAGTGTTAGCATTAGGGCTTAAGGTAAGGATTAGGCGGTAGGTTAGATTTAGGGTTAGATCTAGGCGTTAGGGTAAGGGCTAGCGTTAGGGTTAAGAGATAGGGTTAGGTTTAATGCTTAGGATTAGGGTTAGGGTTTGGGGTTAAAGTAAGTGTTAGGGGTTAGGTTTAAGGATCCAAGGTTAGGGTTATTTTTAGCTGTAGTGTTAGGGGTAGGGATTAGGGATCCCATTAGCATTAAGGGTCTTCCTTACAGTAGGGTTAAGGGTTAGGCTTAGAGTTAAAGGTTAAGGTTAGGGTCAGTGTTAAGATTTAGGGTGAGGGTTAACGGTTAGGGTAAAGGGTAAGCGTTAGGGTTAGGGATTAGTGATTAGGGTTTTTGGTTAGTGTTAGGGTTAGCGGTTAGGAGTTAGTGTTTTATGAAGGAGTATGGTTAGAATTAGGATTGGGGTTAGAGTTAGGGTGAGGTATACGGGTTAGGTTTAGGGTTAGTTTTAGGGTAAAAGGATAGGATTAGGGTTACGGGTTGGGCTTAGGTTTAGGGTTAAAGTTTACTGCTAGGGTTAGGGATAGGGTTCAGGGTTAGCTTTAGGGGTTCTGGTTAGGGTTAGGTGTTAGGTTAGTGTCAGGGTTAGGTCTAGTCATGAGGGTAAGGTTTAGGGTTAGCTTTAAGAGCTAGGGTTAGGTTTAATGGTTAGGATTAGGATTAGGGTTAAGGGTTAGGGTAAGGCTTAGGGGTTAGGGTGAAGGGTTAGGGTCAAGGGTTAGGGTTTTTGTTAGGCATAGCGTTGGGGTTAGAAGTAAGGGTTACTGTCAGTGTTAGGGTTGTAGGTAGGATTACGGTTAGGGTTAGCGGTTTAGAATTAGGGTTAGGGATTAGGTGTCACAGTGATGACTAGGAGATAGGGTTAGAATTATGGGATAGGGGTTGTTCTCAGGAAATGGGTTATGCCTTAACGTTAGGATAAGTGGTTAATGTTAGGCGCACGGTGAGGATTACGTGTTAAGGGGAGAAATAGGAACAGGGTTGGGTGTTATGTTCAGGGTTAGGGTTATCTGTTAAAGGTATTGTTTATGCTTAGCGCACGGGGCCTGTCTGCATTAGGCGGGCGGGGGGAGTTTAGGGGGCTGGGATTGTACCCGGGAACCCACTCTATCATACTCTGGGTATCGGCCCGTGGGTTTCATGCAGGACACAGTGGTACAGCCTCCTTTCACGCATGCCATGGGAGGATTGCAGGCTTTCTAAACTCTAAGAAAGCAAGAAGTCTGAGAATGAGATTTAGGGTTAGGATTATGGTTAGGGTTAAGGATGAAGTTTAGTGTTAGGGTGAGGGCTTAGGGTTAGGGATTAGGGTTAGGGTTAAAGGTTACTCTTAGGATTAACGGTTACACTTTGGTTTACGGTTGAGGTTTACGGTTAGGGTTAAGATGAGGGGTTAGGGTTTGGTACAGGTTTAGGGTTAAGTGTTAGGTTTAGGGTTGAAGATTAGGATTAGGGTTAGGATTAAAGGTTAGCGTGAGAGTTAACGCTTAGGGTTAAGGTTAAGAGTTAGAGTTTAGGGTTAGGGTTAGGGTTAGGGTTAGTTTTAGGGTTAGAGTTATGTGCTATGGTTTGTGTTAGAGGTTAGGTTTAGGTTTACTGGTCACGGTTAGGGTTACGTTTAGGGGGTGGCATTAGGGTTAGGGTTAGGGTTAAGGGATAGGATTAGGGTTAAGTGTTGGGCTTAGGGTTAGGGTTTAGTGTTAGGTTTATCATTAAGGATTAGGGTTAGAATCAGGGTTAAATGCTTGGGTGCGGGTAATGGTTAGGGTCAGGGTTAAGGTTCACGGATAGCGTTAGTGTTAAGGGTTACGGGTAGGTTTAGGGTTCATGGTTAGTGTTAGCATTAGGGCTTAAGGTTAGGATTAGGCGGCAGGTTAGATTTAGGGTTAGATCTAGGCGTTAGGGTAAGGGCTAGCGTTAGGGTTAAGAGATAGGGTTAGGTTTAATGCTTAGGATTAGGGTTAGGGTTTAGGGTTAAAGTAAGTGTTAGGGGTTAGGTTTAAGGATCCAAGGTTAGGGTTATTTTTAGCTGCAGTGTTAGGTTTAGGGATAAGGGATCCCATTAGCATTAAGGGTCTTCCTTACTGTAGGGTTAAGGGTTAGGCTTAGAGTTAAAGGTTAAGGTTAGGGTCAGTGTTAAGATTTAGGGTGAGGGTTAACGGTTAGGGTAAAGGGTAAGCATTAGGGTTAGGGATTAGTGATTAGGGTTTTTGGTTAGTGTTAGGGTTAGCGGTTAGGAGTTAGTGTTTTATGAAGGGGTATGGTTAGAATTAGGATTGGGTTTAGAGTTAGGGTGAGGTATAGGGGTTAGGTTTAGGGGTTAGTTTTAGGGTAAAAGGATAGGATTAGGGTTACGGGTTGGGCTTAGGTTTAGGGTTAAAGTTTACTGCTAGGGTTAGGGATAGGATTCAGGGTTAGCTTTAGGGGTTCTGGTTAGGGTTAGGTGTTAGGTTAGTGTCAGGGTTAGGTCTAGTCGTGAGGGTAAGGTTTAGGGTTAGCTTTAAGAGCTAGGGTTAGGTTTAATGGTTAGGATTAGGATTAGGGTTAAGGGTTAGAGTAAGGCTTAGGGGTTAGGGTGAAGGGTTAGGGTCAAGGGTTAGGGTTTTTTTTAGGCATAGCGTTGTGGATGGAAGTAAGGGTTACTGTCAGTGTTAGGGTTGTAGGTAGGTTTACGGTTAGGGTTAGCGGTTTAGAATTAGGGTTAGGGATTAGGTGTCACAGTGATGACTAGGAGATAGGGTTAGAATTATGGGATAGGGGTTGTTCTCAGGAAATGGCTTATGCATTAACGTTAGGATAAGAGGTTAAAGTTAGGCGCACGGTGAGGTTTACGTGTTAAGGGGAGAAATAGGAACAGGGTTGGGTGTTATGTTCAGGGTTAGGGTTATCTGTTAAAGGTATTGTTTATGCTTAGCGCACGGGCCCTGTCTGCATTAGGCGGGCGGGGGGAGTTTAGGGGGCTGGGATTGTACCCGGGAACCCACTCTATCATACTCTGGGTATGGGCCCGTGGGTTTCATGCAGGACACAGTGGTAGAGCCTCCTTTCACGCATGGCATGGGAGGATTGCAGGCTTTCTAAACTCTAAGAAAGCAAGAAGTCTGAGAACTAGATTTAGGGTTAGGATTCTGGTTAGTGTTAAGGATGAAGTTTAGTGTTAGGGTGAGGGCTTAGGGTTAGGGATTAGGGTTGGGTTAGGTTACTCTTAGGTTTAACGGTTACACTTTGGTTTAGGGTTGAGGTTTACGGTTAGGGTTAAGATGAGGGGTTAGGGTTTGGTACAGGGTTAGGGTTAAGTGTTAGGTTTAGGGTGGAAGATTAGGATTAGGGTTAGGATTAAAGGTTAGCGTGAGAGTTAACGCTTAGGGATAAGGTTAAGAGTAAGGGTTAGGTTTAGGGTTAGGGTTAGTTCTAGGGTTAGAGTTATGTGCTATGGTTTGTGTTACAGGTTAGGGTTAGGTTTACTGGTCATGGTTAGGGTTAAGTTTAGGGGTTAGCATTAGGGTTAGGGTTAGGGTTAGGGTTAAGGGATAGGATTAAGGTTAAGTGTTGGGCTTAGGGTTAGGGTTTAGTGTTAGGGTTAGCATTACGGATTAGGGTTAGGGTCAGAGTTAAATGCTTGAGTGCGGGTAATGGTTAGGGTCAGGGTTTAGGTTCACGGATAGGGTTAGTGTTAAGGGTTACGGGTAGGTTTAGGGTTCAGGGTTAGTGTTAGCATTAGGGCTTAAGGTTAGGATTAGGCGGTAGGTTAGATTTAGGGTTAGATCTAGGCGTTAGGGTAAGGGCTAGCGTTAGGGTTAAGAGATAGGGTTAGGTTTAATGCTTAGGATTAGGGTTAGGGTTTGGGGTTAAAGTAAGTGTTAGGGGTTAGGTTTAAGGATCCAAGGTTAGGGTTATTTTTAGCTGTAGTGTTAGGGTTAGGGATAAGGGATCCCATTAGCATTAAGGGTCTTCCTTACTGTAGGGTTAAGGGTTAGGCTTAGAGTTAAAGGTTAAGGTTAGGGTCAGTGTTAAGATTTAGGGTGAGGGTTAACGGTTAGGGTAAAGGTTAAGCGTTAGGGTTAGGGATTAGTGATTAGGGTTTTTGGTTAGTGTTAGGGTTAGCGGTTAGGAGTTAGCGTTTTATGAAGGGGTATGGTTAGAATTAGGATTGGGGTTAGAGTTAGGGTGAGGTATAGGGGTTAGGTTTAGGGGTTAGTTTTAGGGTAAAAGGATAGGATTAGGGTTACGGGTTGGGCTTAGGTTTAGGGTTAAAGTTTACTGCTAGGGTTAGGGATAGGGTTCAGGGTTAGCTTTAGGGGTTCTGGTTAGTGTTAGGTGTTAGGTTAGTGTCAGGGTTAGGTCTAGTCGTGAGGGTAAGGTTTAGGGTTAGCTTTAAGAGCTAGGGTTAGGTTTAATGGTTAGGATTAGGATTAGGGTTAAGGGTTAGGGTAAGGCTTAGGGGTTAGGGTGAAGGGTTAGGGTCAAGGGTTGAGGTTTTTGATAGGCATAGCATTGGGGTTAGAAGTAAGGGTTACTGTCAGTGTTAGGGTTGTAGGTAGGGTTACGGTTAGGGTTAGCGGTTTAGAATTAGGGTTAGGGATTAGGTGTCACAGGGATGACTAGGAGATAGGGTTAGAATTATGGGATAGGGGTTGTTCTCAGGAAATGGGTTATGCATTAACGTTAGGATAAGAGGTTAAAGTTAGGCGCACGGTGAGGTTTACGTGTTAAGGGGAGAAATAGGAACAGGGTTGGGTGTTATGTTCAGGGTTAGGGTTATCTGTTAAAGGTATTGTTTATGCTTAGCGCACGGGCCCTGTCTGCATTAGGCGGGCGGGGGGAGTTTAGGGGGCTGGGATTGTACCCGGGAACCCACTCTATCATACTCTGGGTATGGGCCCATGGGATTCATGCAGGACACAGTGGTAGAGCCTCCTTTCACGCATGGCATGGGAGGATTGCAGGCTTTCTAAACTCTAAGAAAGCAAGAAGTCTGAGAATTAGATTTAGGGTTAGGTTTATGGTTAGGGTTAAGGATGAAGTTTAGTGTTAAGCTTAGGGCTTAGGGTTAGGGATTAGGGTTAGGGTTAAAGGTTACTCTTAGGTTTAACGGTTACACTTTGGTTTAGGGTTGAGATTTACGGTTAGGGTTAAGATGAGGGGTTACGGTTTGGTACAGGGTTAGGGTTAAGTGTTAGGTTTAGGGTGGAAGATTAGGATTAGGGTTAGGATTAAAGGTTAGCGTGAGAGTTAACGCTTAGTGTTAAGGTTAGGAGTTAGGGTTTAGGGTTAGGGTTAGGGTTAGGGTTAGTTTTAGGGTTAGAGTTATGTGCTATGGTTTGTGTTAGAGGTTAGGGTTAGGTTTACTGGTCACAGTTAGGGTTACGTTTAGGGGGTAGCATTAGGGTTAGGGTTAGGCTTAAGGGATAGGATTAGGGTTAAGTGTTGGGCTTAGGGTTAGGGTTTAGTGTTAGTGTTAGCATTAAGGATTAGGGTTAGGGTCAGGGTTAAATGCTTGGGTGCGGGTAATGGTTAGGGTCAGGGTTAAGGTTCACAGATAGGGTTAGTGTTAAGGGTTACGGGTAGGTTTAGGGTTCAGGGTTAGTGTTAGCATTAGGGCTTAAGGTTAGGATTAGGCGGTAGGTTAGATTTAGGGTTAGATCTAGGCTTTAGCGTAAGGGCTAGCGTTAGGGTTAAGAGATAGGGGTAGGTTTAATGCTTAGGATTAGGGTTAGGGTTTGGGGTTAAAGTAAGTGTTAGGGGTTAGGTTTAAGGATCCAAGGTTAGGGTTATTTTTAGCTGTAGTGTTAGGGTTAGGGATAAGGGATCCCATTAGCATTAAGGGTCTTCCTTCCTGTAGGGTTAAGGGTTAGGCTTAGAGTTAAAGGTTAAGGTTAGGGTCAGTGTTAAGATTTAGGGTGAGGGATAACGGTTAGGGTAAAGGTTAAGCGTTAGGGTTAGGGATTAGTGATTAGGGTTTTTGGTTAGTGTTAGGGTTAGCGGTTAGGAGTTAGTGTTTTATGAAGTGGTATGGTTAGAATTAGGATTGGGGTTAGAGTTAGGGTGAGGTATAGGGGTTAGGTTTAGGGGTTAGTTTTAGGGTAAAAGGATAGGATTAGGGTTACGGGTTGGGCTTAGGTTTAGGGTTAAAGTTTACTGCTAGGGTTAGGGATAGGGTTCAGGGTTAGCTTTAGGGGTTCTGGTTAGGGTTAGGTGTTAGGTTAGTGTCAGGGTTAGGTCTAGTCGTGAGGGTAAGGTTTAGGGTTAGCTTTAAGAGCTAGGGTTAGGTTTAATGGTTAGGATTAGGATTAGGGTTAAGGGTTAGGGTAAGGCTTAGGGGTTAGGGTGAAGGGTTAGGGTCAAGGGTTAGGGTTTTTGTTAGGCATAGCGTTGGGGTTAGAAGTAAGGGTTACTGTCAGTGTTAGGGTTGTAGGTAGGGTTCCGGTTAGGGTTAGCGGTTTAGAATTAGGGTTAGGGATTAGGTGTCACAGTGATGACTAGGAGATAGGGTTAGAATTATGGGATAGGGGTTGTTCTCAGGAAATGGGTTATGCATTAACGTTAGGATAAAAGGTTAAAGTTAGGCGCACGGTGAGGTTTACGTGTTAAGGGGAGAAATAGGAACAGGGTTGGGTTTTATGTTCAGGGTTAGAGTTATCTGTTAAAGGTATTGTATATGCTTAGCGCACGGGCTCTGTCTGCATTAGGCGGGCGGGGGGAGTTTAGGGGGCTGGGATTGTACCCGGGAACCCACTCTATCATACTCTGGGTATGGGCCCGTGGGTTTCATGCAGGACACAGTGGTAGAGCCTCCTTTCACGCATGGCATGGGAGGATTGCAGGCTTTCTAAACTCTAAGAAAGCAAGAAGTCTGAGAATTAGATTTAGGGTTAGGATTATGGTTAGGGTTAAGGATGAAGTTTAGTGTTAGGGTGAGGGCTTAGGGTTAGGGATTAGGGTTAGGGTTAAAGGTTACTCTTAGGTTTAACGGTTACACTTTGGTTTAGGGTTGAGGTTTACAGTTAGGGTTTAGATGAGGGGTTAGGGTTTGGTACAGGGTTAGGGTTAAGTGTTAGGTTTAGGGTTGAAGATTAGGATTAGGGTTAAGATTAAAGGTTAGCGTGAGAGTTAACGCTTAGGGTTAAGGTTAAGAGTTAGAGTTTAGGGTTAGGGTTAGGGTTAGGGTTAGTTTTAGGGTTAGAGTTATGTGCTATGGTTTGTGTTAGAGGTTAGGGTTAGGTTTACTGGTCACGGTTAGGGTTACGTTTAGGGGGTAGCATTAGGGTTAGGGTTAGGGTTAAGGGATAGGATTAGGGTTAAGTGTTGGGTTTAGGGTTAGGGTTTAGTGTTAAGGTTAGCGTTAAGGATTAGGGTTAGGGTCAGTGTTAAATGCTTGGGTGCGGGTAATGGTTAGGGTCAGGGTTAAGGTTCACGGATAGGGTTAGTGTTAAGGGTTACGGGTAGGTTTAGGGTTCAGGGTTAGTGTTAGCATTAGGGCTTAAGGTTAGGATTAGGCGGTAGGTTAGATTTAGGGTTACATCTAGGCGTTAGGGTAAGGGCTAGCGTTAGGGTTAAGAGATAGGGTTAGGTTTAATGCTTAGGATTAGGGTTAGGGTTTGGGGTTAAAGTAAGTGTTAGGGGTTAGGTTTAAGGATCCAAGGTTAGGGTTATTTTTAGCTGTAGTGTTAGGGTTAGGGATAAGGGATCCCATTAGCATTAAGGGTCTTCCTTACTGTAGGGTTAAGGGTTGGGCTTAGAGTTAAAGGTTAAGGTTAGGGTCAGTGTTAAGATTTAGGGTGAGGGATAACGGTTAGGGTAAAGGTTAAGCGTTAGGGTTAGGGATTAGTGATTAGGGTTTTTGGTTAGTGCTAGGGTTAGCGGTTAGGAGTTAGTGTTTTATGAAGGGGTATGGTTAGAATTAGGATTGGGGTTAGAGTTAGGGTGAGGTATAGGGGTTAGGTTTAGGGGTTAGTTTTAGGGTAAAAGGATAGGATTAGGGTTACGGGTTGGGCTTAGGTTTAGGGTTAAAGTTTACCGCTAGGGTTAGGGATAGGGTTCAGGGTTAGCTTTAGGGGTTCTGGTTAGGGTTAGGTGTTAGGTTAGTGTCAGGGTTAGGTCTAGTCGTGAGGGTAAGGTTTAGGGTTAGCTTTAAGAGCTAGGGTTAGGTTTAATGGTTAGGATTAGGATTAGGGTTAAGGGTTAGGGTAAGGCTTAGGGGTTAGGGTGAAGGGTTAGGGTCAAGGGTTAGGGTTTTTGTTAGGCATAGCGTTGGGGTTAGAAGTAAGGGTTACTGTCATTGTTAGGGTTGTAGGTAGGGTTACGGTTAGGGTTAGCAGTTTAGAATTAGGGTTAGTGATTAGGTGTCACAGTGATGACTAGGAGATAGGGTTAGAATTATGGGATAGGGGTTGTTCTCAGGAAATGGGTTATGCATTAACGTTAGGATAAGAGGTTAAAGGTAGGCGCACGGTGAGGTTTACATGTTAAGGGGAGAAATAGGAACAGGGTTGGGTGTTATGTTCAGGGTTAGAGTTATCTGTTAAAGGTATTGTTTATGCTTAGCGCACGGGCTCTGTCTGCATTAGGCGGGCAGGGGGAGTTTAGGGGGCTGGGATTGCACCCGGGAACCCACTCTATCATACTCTGGGTATGGGCCCGTGGGTTTCATGCAGGACCCAGTGGTAGAGCCTCCTTTCACGCATGGCACGGGAGGATTGCAGGCTTTCTAAACTCTAAGAAAGCAAGAAGTCTGAGAATTCGATTTAGGGTTAGGATTCTGGTTAGGGTTAAGGATGAAGTTTAGTGTTAGGGTGAGGGCTTAGGGTTAGGGATTAGGGTTAGGGTTAAAGGTTACTCTTAGGTTTAACGGTTACACTTTGGTTTAGGGTTGAGGTCTACGGTTAGGGTTAAGATGAGGGGTTAGGGTTTGGTACAGGGTTAGGGTTAAGTGTTAGGTTTAGGGTTGAAGATTAGGATTAGGGTTAGGATTAAAGGTTAGCGTGAGAGTTAACGCTTAGGGTTAAGGTTAAGAGTTAGGGTTTAGGGTTAGGGTTAGGGTTAGGGTTAGTTTTAGGGTTAGAGTTATGTGCTATGTTTTGTGTTAGAGGTTAGGGTTAGGTTTACTGGTCACGGTTAGGGTTACGTTTAGGGGGTAGCATTAGGGTTAGGGTTAGGGTTAAGGGATAGGATTAGGGTTAAGTGTTGGGCTTAGGGTTAGGGTTTAGTGTTAGGTTTATCATTAAGGATTAGGGTTAGAAGCAGGGTTAAATGCTTGGGTGCGGTTAATGGTTAGGGTCAGTGTTAAGGTTCACGGATAGGGTTAGTGTTAAGGGTTACGGGTAGGTTTAGGGTTCAGGGTTAGTGTTAGCATTAGGGCTTAAGGTTAGGATTAGGCGGTAGGTTAGATTTAGGGTTAGATCTAGGCGTTAGGGTAAGGGCTAGCGTTAGGGTTAAGAGATAGGGTTAGGTTTAATGCTTAGGATTAGAGTTAGGGTTTGGGGTTAAAGTAAGTGTTAGGGGTTAGGTTTAAGGATCCAAGGTTAGGGTTATTTTTAGCTGTAGTGTTAGGGTTAGGGATAAGGGATCCCATTAGCATTAAGGGTCTTCCTTACTGTAGGGTTAAGGGTTAGGCTTAGAGTTAAAGGTTAAGGTTAGGGTCAGTGTTAAGAATTAGGGTGAGGGTTAACGGTTAGGGTAAAGGTTAAGCGTTAGGGTTAGGGATTAGGGATTAGGGTTTTTGGTTAGTGTTAGGGTTAGCGGTTAGGAGTTAGTGTTTTATGAAGGGGTATGGTTAGAATTAGGATTGGGGTTAGAGTTAGGGTGAGGTATAGGGGTTAGGTTTAGGGGTTAGTTTTAGGGTAAAAGGATAGGATTAGGGTTACGGGTTGGGCTTAGGTTTAGGGTTAAAGTTTACTGCTAGGGTTAGGGATAGGGTTCAGGGTTAGCTTTAGGGGTTCTGGTTAGGGTTAGGTGTTAGGTTAGTGTCAGGGTTAGGTCTAGTCGTGAGGGTAAGGTTTAGGGTTAGCTTTAAGAGCTAGGGTTAGGTTTAATGGTTAGGATTAGGATTAGGGTTAAGGGTTAGGGTAAGGCTTAGGGGTTAGGGTGAAGGGTTAGGGTCAAGGGTTAGGGTTTTTGTTAGGCATAGCGTTGGGGTTAGAAGTAAGGGTTACTGTCAGTGTTAGGGTTGTAGGTAGGGTTACGGTTAGGGTTAGCGGTTTAGAATTAGGGTTAGGGATTAGGTGTCACAGTGATGACTAGGAGATAGGGTTAGAATTATGGGATAGGGGTTGTTCTCAGGAAATGGGTTATGCATTAACGTTAGGATAAGAGGTTAAAGTTAGGCGCACGGTGAGGTTTACGTGTTAAGGGGAGAAATAGGAACAGGGTTGGGTGTTATGTTCAGGGTTAAGGTTATCTGTTAAAGGTATTGTTTATGCTTAGCGCACGGGCCCTGTCTGCATTAGGCGGACTGGGGGAGTTTAGGGGGTTGGGATTGTACCTGGGAACCCAGTCTATCATACTCTGGGTATGGGCCCGTGGGTTTCATGCAGGACACAGTGGTAGAGCCTCCTTTCACGCATGGCATGGGAGGATTGCAGGCTTTCTAAACTCTAAGAAAGCAAGAAGTCTGAGAATGAGATTTAGGGTTAGGATTATGGTTAGGGTTAAGGATGAAGTTTAGTGTTAGGGTGAGGGCTTAGGGTTAGGGATTAGGGTTAGGGTTAAAGGTTACTCTTAGGTTTAACGGTTACACTTTGGTTTAGGGTTGATGTCTACGGTTAGGGTTAAGATGAGGGGTTAGGGTTTGGTACAGGGTTAGGGTTAAGTGTTAGGTTTAGGGTTGAAGATTAGGATTAGGGTTAGGATTAAAGGTTAGCGTGAGAGTTAACGCTTAGGGTTAAGGTTAAGAGTTAGGGTTTAGGGTTAGGTTTAGGGTTAGGGTTAGTTTTAGGTTTAGAGTTATGTGCTATGGTTTGTGTTAGAGGTTAGGGTTAGGTTTACTGGTCACGGTTAGGGTTACGTTTAGGGGGTGGCATTAGGGTTAGGGTTAGGCTTAAGGGATAGGATTAGGGTTAAGTGTTGGGCTTAGGGTTAGGGTTTAGTGTTAGGGTTAGCATTAAGGATTAGGGTTAGGGTCAGGGTTAAATGCTTGGGTGCGGGTAATGGTTAGGGTCAGGGTTAAGGTTCACAGATAGGGTTAGTGTTAAGGGTCACGGGTAGGTTTAGGGTTCAGGGTTAGTGTTAGTATTAGGGCTTAAGGTTAGGATTAGGCGTTAGGTTAGATTTAGGGTTAGATCTAGGCGTTAGGGTAAGGGCTAGCGTTAGGGTTAAGAGATAGGGTTAGGTTTAATGCTTAGGATTAGGGTTAGGGTTTGGGGTTAAAGTAAGTGTTAGGGGTTAGGTTTAAGGATCCAAGGTTAGGGTTATTTTTAGCTGTAGTGTTAGGGTTAGGGATTAGGGATCCCATTAGCATTAAGGGTCTTCCTTACTGTAGGGTTAAGGGTTAGGCTTAGAGTTAAAGGTTAAGGTTAAGGTCAGTGTTAAGATTTAGGGTGAGGGTTAACGGTTAGGGTAAAGGTTAAGCTTTAGGGTTAGGGATTAGTGATTAGGGTTTTTGGTTAGTGTTAGGGTTAGCGGTTAGGAGTTAGTGTTTTATGAAGGGGTATGGTTAAAATTAGGATTGGGATTAGAGTTAGGGTGAGGTATAGGGGTTAGGTTTAGGGGTTAGTTTTAGGGTAAAAGGATAGGATTAGGGTTACGGGTTGGGCTTAGGTTTAGGGTTAAAGTTTCCTGCTGGATTTAGGGATAGGGTTCAGGGTTAGCTTTAGGGGTTCTGTTTAGGGTTAGGTGTTAGGTTAGTGTCAGGGTTAGGTCTAGTCGTGAGGGTAAGGTTTAGGGTTAGCTTTAAGAGCTAGGGTTAGGTTTAATGGTTAGGATTAGGATTAGGGTTAAGGGTTAGGGTAAGGCTTAGGGGTTAGGGTGAAGGGTTAGGGTCAAGGGTTAGGGTTTTTGTTAGGCATAGCGTTGGGGTTAGAAGTAAGGGTTACTGTCAGTGTTAGGGTTGTAGGTAGGGTTACGGTTAGGGTTAGCAGTTTAGAATTAGGTTTAGGGATTAGGTGTCACAGTGATGACTAGGAGATAGGGTTAGAATTATGGGATAGGGGTTGTTCTCAGGAAATGGGTTATGCATTAACGTTAGGATAAGAGGTTAAAGTTAGGCGCACGGTGAGGTTTACGTGTTAAGGGGAGAAATAGGAACAGGGTTGGGTGTTATGTTCAGGGTTAGGGTTATCTGTTAAAGGTATTGTTTATGCTTAGCGCATGGGCTCTGTCTGCATTAGGCGGGCGGGGGGAGTTTAGGGGGCTGGGATTGTACCCGGGAACCCACTCTATCATACTCTGGGTATGGGCCCGTGGGTTTCATGCAGGACACAGTGGTAGAGCCTCCTTTCACGCATGGCACGGGAGGATTGCAGGCTTTCTAAACTCTAAGAAAGCAAGAAGTCTGAGAATTAGATTTAGGGTTAGGATTCTGGTTAGGGTTAAGGATGAAGTTTAGTGTTAGGGTGAGGGCTTAGGGTTAGGGATTAGGGTTAGGGTTAAAGGTTACTCTTAGGTTTAACGGTTACACTTTGGTTTAGGATTGAGGTTTACGGTTAGGGTTAAGATGAGGGGTTAGGGTTTGGTACAGGTTTAGGGTTAAGTGTTAGGTTTAGGGTTGAAGATTAGGATTAGGGTTAGGATTAAAGGTTAGCGTGAGAGTTAACGCTTAGGGTCAAGGTTAAGAGTTAGGGTTTAGGGTTAGGGTTAGGGTTAGGGTTAGTTTTAGGGTTAGAGTTATGTGCTATGGTTTGTGTTAGAGGTTAGGGTTAGGTTTACTGGTCACGGTTAGGGTTAGGTTTAGGGGTTAGCATTAGGGTTAGGGTTAGGCTTAGGGTTAAGGGATAGGATTAGGGTTAAGTGTTGGGCTTAGGGTTAGGGTTTTGTGTTAAGGTTAGCATTAAGGATTAGGGTTAGAATCAGGGTTAAATGCTTGGGTGCGGGTAATTGTTAGGGTCTGGGTTAAGGTTGACAGATAGGGTTAGTGTTAAGGGTTACGGGTAGGTTTAGGGTTCAGGGTTAGTGTTAGCATTAGGGCTTAAGGTTAGGATTAGGCGGTAGGTTAGATTTAGGGTTAGATCTAGGCGTTAGGGTAAGGGCTAGCGTTAGGGTTAAGAGATAGGGTTAGGTTTAATGCTTAGGATTAGGGTTAGGGTTTGGGGTTAAAGTAAATGTTAGGGGTTAGGTTTAAGGATCCAAGGTTAGGGTAATTTTTAGCTGTAGTGTTAGGGTTAGGGATTAGGGATCCCATTAGCATTAAGGGTCTTCGTTACTGTAGGGTTAAGGGTTAGGCTTAGAGTTAAAGGTTAATGTTAGGGTCAGTGTTAAGATTTAGGGTGAGGGTTAACGGTTAGGGTAAAGGTTAAGCGTTAGGGTTAGGGATTAGTGATTAGGGTTTTTGGTTAGTGTTAGGGTTAGCGGTTAGGAGTTAGTGTTTTATGAAGGGGTATGGTTAGAATTAGGATTGGGGTTAGAGTTAGGGTGAGGTATAGGGGTTAGGTTTAGGGGTTAGTTTTAGGGTAAAAGGATAGGATTAGGGTTACGGGTTGGGCTTAGGTTTAGGGTTAAAGTTTACTGCTAGGGTTAGGGATAGGGTTCAGGGTTAGCTTTAGGGGTTCTGGTTAGGGTTAGGTGTTAGGTTAGTGTCAGGGTTAGGTCTAGTCGTGAGGGTAAGGTTTAGGGTTAGCTTTAAGAGCTAGGGTTAGGTTTAATGGTTAGGATTAGGATTAGGGTTAAGGGTTAGGTTAAGGCTTAGGGGTTAGGGTCAAGTGTTAGGGTTTTTGTTAGGCATAGCGTTGGGGTTAGAAGTAAGGGTTGCTGTCAGTGTTAGGGTTGTAGGTAGGGTTACGGTTAGGGTTAGCGGTTTAGAATTAGGGTTAGGGATTAGGTGTTACAGTGATGACTAGGAGATAGGGTTAGAATTATGGGATAGGGCTTGTTCTCAGGAAATGGGTTATGCATTAACGTTAGGATAAGAGGTTAAAGTTAGGCGCACGGTGAGGTTTACGTGTTAAGGGGAGAAATAGGAACAGGGTTGGGTGTTATGTTCAGGGTTAGGGTTATCTGTTAAAGGTATTGTTTATGCTTAGCGCACGGGCCCTGTCTGCATTAGGCGGGCGTGGGGAGTTTAGGGGGCTGGGATTGTACCCGGGAACCCACTCTATCATACTCTGGGTATGGGCCCGTGGGTTTCATGCAGGACACAGTGGTAGAGCCTCCTTTCACGCATGGCATGGGAGGATTGCAGGCTTTCTAAACTCTAAGAAAGCAAGAAGTCTGAGAATAAGATTTAGGGTTAGGGTTATGGTTAGGGTAAAGGATGAAGTTTAGTGTTAGGGTGAGGGCTTAGGGTTAGGGATTAGGGTTAGGGTTAAAGGTTACTCTTAGGTTTAACGGTTACACTTTGGTTTAGGGTTGAGGTTTACGGTTAGGGTTAAGATGAGGGGTTAGGGTTTGGTAGACGTTTAAGGTTAAGTGTTAGGTTTAGGGTTGAAGATTAGGATTAGGGTTAGGATTAAAGGTTAGCGTGAGAGTTAACGCTTAGGGTTAAGGTTAAGAGTTAGGGTTTACGGTTAGGCTTAGGGTTAGATTTAGGGTTAGAGTTATGTGCTATGGTTTGTGTTAGGGGTTAGGGTTAGGTTTACTGTTCACGGTTAGGGTTGGGTTTAGGGGTTAGCATTAGGGTTAGGGATTAGGTTTAGGGTAAGGGTCTAGAGTTAATGTTGGGCTTTAGGCTCGGGGCTTAGGTTCAGGGTCAGGGGTTAGCGTTCGTGGTAGGGCTTAGCTTTAGTGGTCAGTTTAAGGGCACAGGACCTGGTTAATCTACGGTGAGAGGGGTGCGGTCGGAGTCACCACGAAAGCACAACATCATTCCCTGGGCCTTGGGAGAGGACCTCCATGCAGGACTCAGGCGGAGCCTCATCTCACACATGGCATGGCTGTATTGTAGGCTTGCTTCACTCTGGGAATGGAAGTAGTGTGAGAATTAGGGTTGGGGTTGGGGTTAGGGTTTTTCGTGTTAGGGGTTAGGTTTCGAGTCAGGGTTAGGTGCTAGGGATTAGTGGTTAGGGTTAGAGTTAGTGTTAGGGGTAAGGTGTTAAGTCTGGGTTAGGGGGCCAGGGTAAGGTTTAGGGTTGGAGTTAGCGTTAGGGTTAGCGGTTAGGGTTAAGGGATAGGGTTAGGATTCAGGGTGAGGGTTAGAGGGTTAACAGTTGGGGTTAGGCTTAGGGGTTAGGGATAGTGTTAGGGTTAAGGGTTAGGAGCTTGGTTCAGGTTTAAGGTTAGCATTAGGGGTTGGGGTTAGTGTTAACTGTAGGTCAGTGTTGGGGTTAGATCTCTAGGCATTAGGGTAAAGGTTAGGGTTAGGGTTAAGAGTTAGGGTTCTGTTTAATGGTTAGGATTGGGAATAGGGTTAAGGGTTAGGGTTAAGGTTAGGGGTTATGACGAAGGATCAACGGTTAGGGTTACTTTTAGGCGTAGGGTTAGGGTAAGGGGTTAGGGTTAGTGTTAGTGTTGTTGGTCGGGTTAAGGTTAGGGTTGGCGTTTCAGAAGTAGGGATTAGGTGTTACGGTTATAGCTAGGAGTTAGGGTTATAATGACGGTATAGGGCTTGTTCTCAGGGTGTCATGCATTAACGTTAAGATATGGGGTTAAAGTTAGGGTTATGGTGAGGTTTACCTGTTAAGGTGAGCAGTAGGATGAGGGTTAGGTGTTATGTTGTGGGTTAGGCTTATGGGTGAGGGGTAGGGTTTAAGCTTAGGGCACGGGCCCTGTATGCCCTAGGAGGCAAAGTTAGGTGTCTGTGATGGTCGCTGGGAACCCACTCTACCGCACGCAGTGTATGCGCCTCTGGGTTTCATGCAGGACACTGTGGCAGAGCCTCCTTTCACGCATGGCATGGGAGGATTGCAGGCTTTCTAAACTCTAAGAAAGCAAGAAGTCTGAGAATTAGATTTAGGGTTAGGATTCTGGTTAGGGTTAAGGATGAAGTTTAGTGTTATGGTGAGGGCTTAGGGTTAGGGATTAGGGTTAGGGTTAAAGGTTACTCTTAGATTTAACGGTTACACTTTGGTTTAGGGTTGAGGTTTACGGTTAGGGTTAAGATGAGGGGTTAGGGTTTGGTACAGGGTTAGGGTTAAGTGTTAGGTTTAGGGTTGAAGATTAGGATTAGGGTTAGGATTAAAGGTTAGCGTGAGAGTTAACGCTTTGGGTTAAGGTTAATAGTTAGGTGTTAGGGTTAGGGTTAGGGTTAGGTTTACTGGTCACGGTTCGGGTTACGTTTAGGGGTTAGCATTAGGGTTACGGTTAGGGTTAAGGGATAGGATTAGGGTTAAGTGTTGGGCTTAGGGTTAGGGTTTAGTGTTAGGGTTATCATTAAGGATTAGGGTTAGGGTCAGGGTTAAATGCTTGGGTGCGGGTAATGGTTAGGGTCAGGGTTAAGGTTCACGGATAGGGTTAGTGTTAAGGGTTACGGGTAGGTTTAGGGTTCAAGGTTAGTGTTAGCATTAGGGCTTAAGGTTAGGATTAGGCGGTAGGTTAGATTTATGGATAGATCTAGGCGTTAGGGTAAGGGCTAGCGTTAGGGTTAAGAGATAGGTTTAGGTTTAAAGCTTAGGATTAGGGTTAGGGTTTGGGGTTAAAGTAAGTGTTAGGGGTTAGGTTTAAGGATCCAAGGTTAGGGTTATTTTTAGCTGTAGTATTAGGGTTAGGGATAAGGGATCCCATTAGCATTAAGGGTCTTCCTTACTGTAGGGTTAAGGGTTAGGCTTAGAGTTAAAGGTTAATGTTAGGGTCAGTGTTAAGATTTAGGGTGAGGGTTAACGGTTAGGGTAAAGGTTAAGCGTTAGGGTTAGGGATTAGTGATTAGGGTTTTTGGTTAGTGTTATTGTTAGCGGTGAGGAGTTAGTGTTTTATGAAGGGGTATGGTTAGAATTAGGATCGGGGTTAGAGTTAGGGTGAGGTATAGGGGTTAGGTTTAGGGGTTAGTTTTAGGGTAAAAGGATAGGATTAGGCTTACGGGTTGGGCTTAGGTTTAGGGTTAAAGTTTACTGCTAGGGTTAGGGATAGCGTTCAGGGTTAGCTTTAGGGGTTCTGGTTAGGGTTAGGTGTTAGGTTAGTGTCAGGGTTAGGTCTAGTCGTGAGGGTAAGGTTTAGGGTTAGCTTTAAGATCTAGGGTTACGTTTAATGGTTAGGATTAGGATTAGGGTTAAGGGTTAGGGTAAGGCTTAGGGGTTAGGGTGAAGGGTTAGGGTCAAGGGTTAGGGTTTTTGTTAGGCATAGCGTTGGGGTTAGAAGTAAGGTTTACTGTCAGTGTTAGCGTTGTAGGTAGCGTTACGGTTAGGGTTAGTGGTTTAGAATTAGGGTTAGGGATTAGGTGTCACAGTGATGACTAGGAGATAGGGTTAGAATTATGGGATAGGGGTTGTTCTCAGGAAATGGGTTATGCATTAACGTTAGGATAAGAGGTTAAAGTTAGGCGCACGGTGAGGTTTACGTGTTAAGGGGAGAAATAGGAACAGGGTTGGGTGTTATGTTCAGGGTTTGGGTTATCTGTTAAAGGTATTGTTTATGCTTAGCGCACGGGCCCTGTCTGCATTAGGCGGGCGGGGGGAGTTTCGGGGGCTGGGATTGTACCCGGGAACCCACTCTATCATACTCTGGGTATGGGCCCGTGGGTTTCATGCAGGACACAGTGGTAGAGCCTCCTTTCACGCATGGCATGGGAGGATTGCAGGCTTTCTAAACTCTAAGAAAGCAAGAAGTCTGAGAATTAGATTTAGGGTTAGGATTCTGGTTAGGGTTAAGGATGAAGTTTAGTGTTAGGGTGAGGGCTTAGGGTTAGGGATTAGGGTTAGGGTTAAAGGTTACTCTTAGGTTTAACGGTTACACTTTGGTTTAGGGTTGAGGTTTACGGTTAGGGTTAAGATGAGGGGTTAGGGTTTGGTACAGGGTTAGGGTTAAGTGTTAGGTTTAGGGTTGAAGATTAGAATTAGGGTTAGGATTAAAGGTTAGCGTGAGAGTTAACGCTTAGGGTTTAGGTTAAGAGTTAGGGTTTAGGGTTAGGGTTAGGGTTAGGGTTAGTTTTAGGGTTAGAGTTATGTGCTATGGTTTGTGTTAGAGGTTAGGGTTAGGTTTACTGGTCACGGTTAGGGTTACGTTTAGGGGTTAGCATTAGGGTTAGGGTTAGGGTTAGGGTTAAGGGATAGGATTAGGGTTAAGTGTTGGACTTAGGGTTAGGGTTTAGTGTTAGGGTTAGCATTAAGGATTAGGGTTAGGGTCAGGGTTAAATGCTTGGGTGCAGGTAATGGTTAGGGTCAGGGTTAAGGTTCACGGATAGGGTTAGTGTTAAGAGTTACGGGTAGGTTTAGGGTTCAGGGTTAGTGTTAGCATTAGGGCTTAAGGTTAGGATTAGGCGGTAGGTTAGATTTAGGGTTAGATCTAGGCGTTAGGGTAAGGGCTAGCGTTAGGGTTAAGAGATAGGGTTAGGTTGAATGCTTAGGATTAGGGTTAGGGTTTGGGGTTAAAGTAAGTGTTAGGGGTTAGGTTTAAGGATCCAAGGTTAGGGTTATTTTTAGCTGTAGTGTTAGGGTTAGGGATAAGGGATCCCATTAGCATTAAGGGTCTTCCTTACTGTAGGCTTAAGTGTTAGGCTTAGAGTTAAAGGTTAAGGTTAGGGTCAGTGTTAAGATTTAGGGTGAGGGTTAACGGTTAGGGTAAAGGATAAGCGTTAGGGTTAGGGATTAGTGATTAGGGTTTTTGGTTAGTGTTAGGGTTAGCAGTTAGGAGTTAGTGTTTTATGAAGGGGTATGGTTAGAATTAGGATTGGCGTTAGAGTTAGGGTGAGGTATAGGGGTTAGGTTTAGGGGTTAGTTTTAGGGTAAAAGGATAGGATTAGGGTTACGGGTTGGGCTTAGGTTTAGGGTTAAAGTTTACTGCTGGGGTTAGGGATAGGGTTCAGGGTTATCTTTAGGGGTTCTCGTTAGGGTTAAACGCTGAACACCTGCAAATAATTTTCAACGTATTGGTTAATTGAAAAGCTCTGCGGCATACTTCTTGGAACAAGCCAGTTACCTGTTCCCACGGAAAGAGGAGTATATAGAACCATGGTGGATTTCCAGCTGATGAAGTAAAGGATTATTAAAGGAACGGGATGACCATGGGGATCATCGTCAATTCTCTGAAACAGAATCCGCCCTTTTCACCTGCCAAACACATGCCCACTTCTCCTCTCTAAGGATAATAAAAACTAACCAGCGAACTGACAGAGGGCCTGACCCCCCCATCCACATCGACCACACACACAAAAAAACCGTACCCTCCAGCTACTAATTATAATGCTAACTTGCAAAATTTCGCTGCATTTTAAAACAATGGAAAAATGGTGGTGGGATGATACTTAGAAGAATGGCTTCTTGTCTGTCTCCACTAACAAAAATAGGCAACACCAAGTCAGCTACTCCTCAGCATAGTTATGTCCGTCGCAGCCTTCTTGGGTTTCAGGAGGCACATACAAACGTTAGCAAAATTATGGTGAAACGCTGAAAACCTGCAAATAATTTTCAACGTACTGGCTAATTTGAAAACTCTCCAGCATACTTCTTGGAACAAGCCAGGTACCTGTGCTCACGCATAGAGGAGTATATAGAAACATGGTGGAATCCCAGCTGATGAAGCAAAGGATTCTTAAAGGAATAAGATGACCATGCGGATCCTGTTTAATTCTCTGAAACAGAATCCGCACTTTTCACCTGCCAAACACATGCCCACTTCTCCTCTCTGGGGATAATAAAAACAAACCAGTGAATTGACAGATGGCCTGACCAACCCATCCAAACTGACCCCACAAAAAAAAAAAAAGTACCCTCCAGCTACTAATTATAATGATAAATTTCAAAATTTCCCTTCATTTTTAAACAATGGAAAAATGATGGTGGGATGATACTTAGAAGAATGGCTTCCAGTCAGTCTCCACTAACAAAAATAGGCAACACCAAGTGACCTACTCCTCAGCATACTTATGTCCGTGGCAGCCATATTGGGTTTCAGGAGACACATACAAACGTTATAAGAATTATGGTGAAACGCTGAAAACCTGCAAATAATTTTCAACGTACTGCTTAATTGAAAAACTCTGCGGCATACTTCTTGGAACAAGCCAGTTTCCTGTGCCCACACATAGAGGAGTATATAGAACCATGGTGGATTCCCAGGTGATGAAGCAAAAGTTTCCTAAAGGAACGGGATGAGCATGCGGATCCTGTTTCATTCTCTGAAACAGAATCCGACTTTTCACCTGCCAAACACATGTCCACTTCTCCTCTCTGGGGATAATAAAAACTAACCAGCGAACTGACAGAGGGCCTGACCCCCCCATCCACATCGACCACACACACAAAAAAACCGTACCCTCCAGCTACTAATTATAATGCTAACTTGCAAAATTTCCCTGCATTTTAAAACAATGGAAAAATGGTGGTGGGATGATACTTAGAAGAATGGCTTCTTGTCTGTCTCCACTAACAAAAATAGGCAACACCAAGTCAGCTACTCCTCAGCATAGTAATGTCCGTCGCTGCCTTCTTGGGTTTCAGGAGGCACATACAAACGTTATCAAAATTATGGTGAAACGCTTATAACCTGCAAATAATTTTCAACGTACTGGTTAATTTGAAAACTCTCCAGCATACTTCCTGGAACAAGCCAGGTACCTGTGCCCACGCAAAGTGGAGTATATAGAACCATGGTGGATTTCCAGCTGATGAAGTAAAGGATTATTAAAGGAACGGGATGACCATGGGGATCATCGTTAATTCTGTGAAACAGAATCCGCCCTTTTCACCTGCCAAACACATGCCCGCATCTCCTCTCTGGGGATAATAAAAACTAACCAGCGAACTGACAGAGGGCCTGACCCCCCCATCGACATCGACCACACACACAAAAAAAAACCGTACCCTCCAGCTACTAATTATAATGCTAACTTGAAAAATTTCCCTGCATTTTAAAACAATGGAAAAATGGTGGTGGGATGATACTTAGAAGAATGGCTTCTTGTCTGTCTCCACTAACAAAAATAGGCAACACCAAGTCAGCTACTCCTCAGCATAGTTATGTCCGTCACAGCCTTCTTTGGTTTCAGTTGGCACAAACAAACGTTATCACAATTATGGTGAAACGCTGAACACCTACTAATAATTTTCAACGTAGTGGTTAATTGAAAAGCTCTGCGGCATACTTCTTGGAACAAGCTAGTTACCTGATCCCACGCAAAGAGGAGTATATAGAACTATGGTGGATTTCGAGCTGATGAAGTAAAGGATTATTAAAGGAACGGGATGACCATGGGGATCATCGTTAATTCTCTGAAACAGAATCCGCCCTTTTCACCTGCCAAACACATTCCCACTTCTCCTCTCAGGGGATAATAAAAACTAACCAGCGAATTGACAGAGGGCCTGACCCCCCCATCCACATCGACCACACACAAAAAAAAGAAACGTACCCTTCAGCTACTAATTATAATGCTAACTTGCAAAATTTCCCTGCATTTTAAAACAATGGAAAAATGGTGGTGGGATGATACTTAGAAGAATGGCTTCTTGTCTGTGTCCACTAACAAAAATAGGCAACACCAAGTCAGCTACTCCTCAGCATAGTTATGTCCGTCGCAGCCTTCTTGGGTTTCAGGAGGGACAAACAAACGTTATCACAATTATGGTGAAACGCTGAACACCTGCAAATAATTTTCAACGTAGTGGTTAATTGAAAAGCTCTGTGGCATACTTCTTGGAACAAGCCACTTACCTGTTCCCACGCAAAGAGGAGTATATAGAACCATGGTGGATTTCCAGCGGATGAAGTAAAGGATTATTAAAGGAACGGGATGACCATGGGGATCATCGTTAATTCTCTGAAACAGAATCCGCCTTTTTCACCTGCCAAACACATGCCCACTTCACCTCTCTGGGGATAATAAAAACTAACCAGCGAACTGACAGAGGGCCTGACCCCCCCATGCACATCGACCACACACAAAAAAAAAAACCGTACCCTCCAGCTACTAATTATAATGCTAACTTGCAAAATTTCCCTCCTTTTTAAAACAATGGAAAAATGGTGGTGGGATGATACTTAGAAGAATGGCTTCTTGTCCGTCTCCACTAACAAAAATAGGCAACACCAAGTCAGCTACTCCTCAGCATAGTTATGTCCGTCGCCGCCTTCTTGGGTTTCAGGAGGCACAAACAAACGTTATCACAATTATGGTGAAACGCTGAACACCTGCAAATAATTTTCAACGTAGTGGTTAATAGAAAAGCTCAGCGGCATACTTCTTGGAACAAGCCAGGTACCTGTGCCCATGCATAGAGGAGTATATAGAAACATGGTGGAATCCCAGCTCATGAAGCAAAGGATTCTTAAAGGAATGAGATGACCATGCGGATCCTGTTTAATTCTCTGAAACAGAATCCGCACTTTTCACCTGCCAAACACATGCCCACTTCTCCTCTCTGGGGATAATAAAAACTAACCAGCGAACTAACAGAGGGCCTGACCCCCCCATCCACATCGACCACACACAAAAAAAAACCGTACCCTCCAGCTACTAATTATAATGCTAACTTGCAAAATTTCCCTGCATTTTAAAACAATGGAAAAATGGTGGTGGGATGATACTTAGAAGAATGGCTTCTTGTCTGTCTCCACTAACAAAAATAGGCAACACCAAGTCAGCTACTCCTCAGCATAGTTATGTCCGTCGCAGCCTCTTCGGTTTCAGGAGGCACATACAAACGTTTTCAAAATTATGGTGAAACGCTGAAAACCTGCTAATAATTTTCAACGTACTGCTTAATTGAAAAGCTCTGCGCCATACTTCTTGGAAAAAGCCAGTTACCTGTGCCCAAAAATAGAGGAGCATATAGAACCATGGTGGATTCCCAGCTGATGAAGCAAAAGTTTCCTAAAGGAACGGGATGAGAATGCGGATCCTGTTTCATTCTCTGAAACAGAATCCGAACTTTTCACCTGCCAAACACATGCCCACTTCTCCTCTCTGGGGATAATAAAAACTAACCAGCGAACTGACAGAGGGCCTGACCCCCCCATCCACATCGACCACACACAAAAGAAAAACCGTTCCCTCCAGCTACTAATTATAATGCTAACTTTCAAAATTTCCCTGCATTTTAAAACAATGGAAAAATGGTGGTGGGATGATACTTAGAAGAATGGCTTCTTGTCTGTCTCCACTAACAAAAATAGGCAACACCAAGTCAGCTACTCCTTAGCATAGTTATGTCCGTCACAGCCTTCTTGGGTTTCAGGAGGCACATACAAACGTTATCAAAATTATGGTGAAACGCTGAAAACCTGCAAATAATTTTCAACGTACTGGTTAATTTGAAAACTCTCCAGCATACTTCTTGGAACAAGCCAGGTACCTGTGCCCACGCATAGAGGAGTATATAGAAACATGGTAGAATCCCAGCTGATGAAGCAAAGGATTCTAAAAGGAATGAGATGACCATGCGGATCCTGTTTAATTCTCTGAAACAGAATCCGCACTTTTCACCTGCCAAAAACATGCCCACTACTCTTCTCTGGGGATAATAAAAACAAACCAGCGATCTGACAGAGGGCCTGAACACCCATCCTGACCGACCCCACAAAAAAAAAAGTACTCTCCAGCTACTAATTATAATGCCAATTTGCAAAATTTTCCTGCATTTTTAAACAAAGGATAAATGATGGTGGGATGATACTTAGAAGAATGGCTTCTTGTCAGTCTCCACTAACAAAAATAGGCAAAACCAAGTCAGCTAGGCCTCAGCATAGTTATGTCCGTCGCAGCCTTCTTGGGTTTCAGGAGGCACAAACAAACGTTATCACAATTATGGTGAAACGCTGAACACCTGCAAATAATTTTCAACGTACTGCTTAATTGAAAAGCTCTGCGGCATACTTCTTGGAACAAGGCAGTTACCTGTTCTCACGCAAAGAGGAGTATATAGAACCATGGTGGATTTCCAGCTGATGAAGTAAAGGATTATTAAAGGAACGGGATGACCATAGGGATCATCGTTAATTCTCTGAAACAGAATCCGCCCTTTTCACCTGCCAAACACATGCCCACTTCTCCTCTCTGGGGATAATAAAAAATAACCAGCGAACTGACAGAGGGCCTGACCCCCCCCCATCCACATCGACTACACACACACAAAAAAAACCGTACCCTCCAGCTACTAATTATAATGCTAACTTGCAAAATTTCCCTGCATTTTAAAACAATGGAAAAATGGTGGTGAGATCATACTTAGAAGAATGGCTTCTTGTCTGTCTCCACTAACAAAAATAGGCAACACCAAGTCAGCTACTCCTCAGGATAGTTATGTCCATCGCAGCCTTCTTGGTTTTCAGGAGTCACAAACAAACGTTATCACAATTATGGTGAAACGCTGAACACCTGCAAATAATTTTCAACGTAGTGGTTAATTGAAAAGCTCTGCGGCATACTTCTTGGAACAAGGCAGTTACCTGTTCCCACGCAAAGAGGAGTATATGGAACCATGGTGAATTTCCAGCTGATGAATAAAGGATTATTAAAGGAACGGGATGACCATGGGGATCATCGTTAATTCTCTGAAACAGAATCCGCCCTTTTCACCTGCCAAACACATGCCCACTTCACATCTCTGGGGATAATAAAAACTAACCAGCGAACTGACAGAGGGCCTGACCCCCCGCCATCCACATCGACCACACACAAAAAAAAAAACCGTACCCTCCTGCTACTAATTATAATGCTAACTTGCAAAATTTCCCTGCATTTTAAAACAATGGAAAAATGGTGGTGGGATCATACTTAGAAGAATGGCTTCTTGTCTGTCTCCACTAACAAAAATAGGCAACACCAAGTCAGCTAATCCTCAGCATAGTTATGTCCGTCACAGCCTTCTTGGGTTTCAGGAGGGACATACAAACGTTATCAAAATTATGGTGAAACGCTGAACACCTGCAAATAATTTTCAACGTACTGTTTAATTTGAAAACTCTCCAGCATACTTCTTGGAACACGCCAGGTACCTGTGCCCACGCATAGAGGAGTATATAGAAACATGGTGGAATCCCAGCTCATGAAGCAAAGGATTCTTAAAGGAATAAGATGACCATGCGGATCCTGTTTAATTCTCTGAAACAGAATCCGCCCTTTTCACCTGCCAAACACATGCCCACTACTCTTCTCTGGGGATAATAAAAACAAACCAGCGATCTGACAGAGGGCCTGAACACCCATCCTGACCGACCCCACAAAACAAAAAAGTACCCTCCAGCTACTAATTAAAATGCCAATTTGCAAAATTTCCCTGCATTTTTAAACAATGGAGAAATGATGGTGGGATGATTCTTAGAAGAATGGCTTCTTGTCAGTCTCCACTGACAAAAATAGGCAACACCAAGTCAGCTACGCCTCAGCATAGTTATGTCCGTAGCAGCCATATTTGGTTTCACTAGGCACATACACACGTTATCACAATTATGGTGAAACGCTGAAAACCTGCAAAGGATTTTCAACATACTGGTTAATTGAAAAGCTCTGAGGCATACTTCTTGGAACAAGCCAGTTACCTGTTCCCACGCAAAGAGGAGTATATTGAAACATGGTGGATTTCCAGCTGATGAAGTAAAGGAATATTAAAGGAACGGGATGACCATGGGGATCATCCTTAATTCTCTGAAACAGAATCCGCCCTTTTCACCTGCCAAACACATGCCCACTTCTCCTCTCTGGGGATAATAAAAACTAAACAGCGAACTGACAGAGGGCCTGACCCCCCCATCCACATCGACCACACACACACACAAAAAAAAACCGTACCCTCCAGCTACTAATTATAATGCTAACTTGCAAAATTTCCCTGCATTTTAAAACAATGGAAAAATGGTGGTGGGATGATACTTAGAAGAATGGCTTCTTGTCAGTCTCCACTAACAAAAATAGGCAACACCAAGTCAGCTACTCCTCAGCATAGTTATGTCCATCGCAGCCTTCTTGGGTTTCAGGAGACACAAACACACGTTATCATAATTATGGTGAAACGCTGAACAACTGCAAATAATGTTCAATGTACTGGTTAATTGAAAAGCTCTGCGGCATACTTCTTGGAACAAGCCAGTTACCTGTTCCCACGCAAAGAGGAGTATATAGAACCATGGTGGATTTCCAGCTGATGAAGTAAAGGATTATTAAAGGAATGGGATGACCATGGGGATCATCGTTAATTCTCTGAAACAGAATCCGCCCTTTTCACCTGCCAAACACATGCCCACTTCTTTTCTCTGGGGATAATAAAAACAAACCAGCGATCTGACAGAGGGCCTGAACACCCATCCTGACCGACCCCACAAAACAAAAAAGTACCCTCCAGCTACTAATTATAATGCCAATTTGTAAACTTTCCCTGCATTTTTAAAGAATGGAGAAATGATGGTGGGATGATACTTAGAAGAATGGCTTCTTGTCAGTCTCCACTGACAAAAATAGGCAACACCAAGTCAGCTACGCCTCAACATAGTTATGTCCGTAGCAGCCATATTTGGTTTCAGTAGGCACATACACACGTTATCACAATTGGTGAAACGCTGAAAACCTGCAAAGGATTTTCAACATACTGGTTAATTGAAAAGCTCTGAGGCATACTTCTTGGAACAAGCCAGTTTCCTGTGCCCACGCATAGAGAAGTATATAGAACCATGGTGGATTCCCAGCTCCTGAAGCAAAGGATTCTTAAAGAAACGGGATTACCATGCGGATCCTGTTTAATTCTCTGAAACAGATCCACAGTTTTCACCTGCCATACTAATACCCACTTCTCCTCTCTGGGGATAATAAAAACAAACCAGCGAACTGACAGAGGGCCTGACCAACACATCCACACCGACCCCACAGGAATAAAAAAAAAAAAAAACACCGTAGCCTCCAGCTACTAATTATAATGCTAACTTGCAAAATTTCCCTGCATTTTAAAACAATGGAAAAATGGTGGTGGGATGATACTTAGAAGAATGGCTTCTTGTCAGTCTCCACTAACAAAAATAGGCAACACCAAGTCAGCTACTCCTCAGCATAGTTATGTCCGTCGCAGCCTTCTTGGGTTTCAGGAGGCACAAACAAAGGTTCTCACAATTATGGTGAAACGCTGAACACCTGCAAATAATTTTCAACGTAGTGGTTAATTGAAAAGCTCTGCGGCATACTTCTTCGAACAAGCCAGTTACCTGTTCCCACGCAAAGAGGAGTATATAGAACCATGGTGGATTTCCAGCTGATGAAGTAAAGGATTATTAAAGGAATGGGATGACCATGGGGATCATCGTTAATTCTCTGAAACAGAATCCGCCCTTTTCACCTGCCAAACACATGCCCACTTCTCCTCTCTGGGGATAATAAAAACTAACCAGCGAACTGACAGAGGGCCTGACCCCCCCATCCACATCGACCACCCCCAAAAAAAAAACCGTACCCTCCAGCTACTAATTATAATGCTAACTTGCAAAATTTCCCTGCACTTTAAAACAATGGAAAAATGGTGGTGGGATGATACTTAGAAGAATGGCTTCTTGTCAGTCTCCACTAAAAAAAATAGGCAACACCAAGTCAGCTACTCCTCAGCATAGTTATGTCCGTCGCAGCCTTCTTGGGTTTCAGGAGGCACAAACACACGTTATCACAATTATGGTGAAACACTGAACACCTGCAAATAATTTTCAACGTAGTGGTTAATTGAAAAGCTCTGCGGCATACTTCTTGGAACAAGCCAGTTACCTGCTCTCAAGCAAAGAGGAGTATATAGAACCATGGTGGATTTCCAGCTGATCAAGTAAAGGATTATTAAAGGAACGGGATGACCATGGGGATCATCGTTAATTCTCTGAAACAGAATCCGCCCTTTTCACCTGCCAAACACATGCCCACTTCTCCTCTCTGGGGATAATAAAAACTAACCAGTGAACTGACAGAGGGCCTGACCCCCACCATCCACATAGACCACACAAAAAAAAAAAACCGTACCCTCCAGCTACTAATTATAATGCTAACTTGCAAAATTTCCCTGCATTTTAAAACAATGGAAAAATGGTGGTGGGATCATACTTAGAAGAATGGCTTCTTGTCTGTCTCCACTAACAAAAATAGGCAACACCAAGTCAGCTACTCCTCAGCATAGTTATGTCCGTCGCAGCCTTCTTGAGTTTCAGGAGGGACATACAAACGTTATCAAAATTATGGTGAAACGCTGAACACCTGCAAATAATTTTCAACGTACTGGTTAATTTGAAAACTCTCCAGCATACTTCTTGGAACCAGCCAGGTACCTGTGCCCACGCATAGAGGAGTATATAGAAACATGGTGGAATCCCAGCTGATGAAGCAAAGGATTCTTAAAGGAATGAGATGACCATGCGGATCCTGTTTAATTCTCTGAAACAGAATCCGCACTTTTCACCTGCCAAACACATGCCCACTACTCTTCTCTGGGGATAATAAAAACTAACCAGCGAACTGACAGAGGGCCTGACCCCCACCATCCACATCGACCACACAAAAAAAAAAGAACCGTACCCTCCAGCTACTAATTATAATGCTAACTTGCAAAATTTCCCTGCATTTTAAAACAATGGAAAAATGGTGGTGGGATGATACTTAGAAGAATGGATTCTTGTCAGTCTCCACTAACAAAAATAGGCAACACCAAGTCAGCTACGCCTCAGCATAGTTATGTCCGTAGCAGCCATATTTGGTTTCAATAGGCACATACACACGTTATCACAATTATGGTCAAACGCTGAAAACCTGCAAAGGATTTTCAACATACTGGTTCATTGAAAAGCTCTGAGGCATACTACTTGGAACAAGCCAGTTTCCTGTGCCCACGCATAGAGAAGTATATAGAACCATGGTGGATTCCCAGCTCATGAAGCAAAGGATTCTTAAAGGAACGGGTTTACCATGCGGATCCTGTTTAATTCTCTGAAACAGATCCACAGTTTTCACCTGCCATACTAATACCCACTTCTCCTCTCTGGGAATAATAAAAACAAACCAGCGAACTGACAGAGGGCCAGACCAACACATCCACACCGACCCCACAGGAAAAAAAAAAAAAAAAAACACCGTAGCCTCCAGCTACTAATTATAATGCTAACTTGCAAAACATTCCTGCCTTTTTTAACAATGGAAAAATGATGGTGAGATGATACTTAGAAGAATGGATTCTTGTCAGTCTCCACTAACAAAAATAGGCAAAACCAAGTCAGCTACGCCTCAGCATAGTTATGTCCGTCGCAGGGTTCTTGGGTTTCAGGAGGCACAAACAAACGTTATCACAATTATGGTGAAACGCTGAACACCTGCAAATAATTTTCAACGTAGTGGTTAATTGAAAAGCTCTGCAGCATACTTTTTGGAACAAGCCAGTTACCTCTTCCCACGCAAAGAGGAGTATATAGAACCATGGTGGATTTCCAACTGATGAAGTAAAATATTATTAAAGGAACGGGATGACCATGGGGATCATCGTTAATTCTCTGAAACAGAATCCGCCCTTTTCACCTGCCAAACACATGCCCACTTCTCCTCTCTGGGGATAATAAAAACTAACCAGCGAACTGACAGAGGGCCTGACCCCCACCATCCACATCGACCACACAAAAAAAAAAAAACGTACCCTCCAGCTACTAATTATAATGCTAACTTGCAAAATTTCCCTGCATTTTAAAACAATGGAAAAATGGTGGTGGGATGATACTTACAAGAATGGCTTCTTGTCAGTCTCCACTAACAAAAATAGGCAACACCAAGTCAGCTACTCCTCAGCATAGGTATGTCCATCGCAGCCGTCTTGGGTTTCAGGAGGCACAAACAAACGTTATCACAATTATGATGAAACGCTGAACACCTGCAAATAATTTTCAACGTAGTGGTTAATTGACAAGCTCTGCGGCACACTTCTTGGAACAAGCCAGTTACCTGTTCCCACGCAAAGAGGAGTATATAGAACCATGGTGGATTTCCAGCTGATGAAGTAAAGCATTATTAAAGGAACGGGATGACCATGGGGATCATCGTTAATTCTCTGAAACAGAATCCGCCCTTTTCACCTGCCAAACACATGGCCACTTCTCCTCTCTGGGGATAATAAAAACTAACCAGCGAACTGACAGTGGGCCTGACCCCCCCCATCCGCATCGACCACACACAAAAAAAAAAACCGTACCCTCCAGCTACTAATTATAATGCTAACTTGCAAAATTTCCCTGCATTTTAAAACAATGGAAAAATGGTGGTGGGATCATACTTAGAAGAATGGCTTCTTGTCTGTCTCCACTAACAAAAATAGGCAACACCAAGTCAGCTACTCCTCAGCATAGTTATGTCCGTCGCAGCCTTCTTGGCTTTCAGGAGGGACATACAAACGTTATCAAAATTATGGTGAAACGCTGAACACCTGAAAATAATTTTCAACGTACTGGTTAATTTGAAAACTCTCCAGCATAATTCTTGGAACAAGCCAGGTACCTGTGCCCACGCATAGAGGAGTATATAGAAACATGGTGGAATCCCAGCTGATGAAGAAAATGATTCTTAAAGGAATGAGATGACCATGCGGATCCTGTTTAATTCTCTGAAACAGAATCCGCACTTTTCACCTGCCAAACACATGCCCACTACTCTTCTCTGGGGATAATAAAAACAAACCAGCGATCTGACAGAGGGCCTGAACACCCATCCTGACTGACCCCACAAAACAAAAAAGTACCCTCCAGCTACTAATTATAATGCCAATTTGCAAAATTTCCCTGCATTTTTAAACAATGGAGAAATGATGGTGGGATGATACTTAGAAGAATGGCTTCTTGTCAGTCTCCACTGACAAAAATAGGCAACACCAAGTCAGCTACGCCTCAGCATAGTTATATCCGTAGCAGCCATATTTGGATTCAGTAGGCACATACACACGTTATCACAATTATGGTGAAACGCTGAAAACCTGCAAAGGATTGTCAACATACTGGTTAATTGAAAAGCTCTGAGGCATACTTCTTGGAACTAGCCAGTTTCCTGTGCCCACGCGTGGAGAAGTATATAGAACCATGGTGGATTCCCAGCTCATGAAGCAAAACATTGTTAAAGGAACTGGATTACCATGCGGATCCTGTTTAATTCTCTGAAACACATCCGCAGTTTTCACCTGCCATACTAATACCCACTTCTCCTCTCTGGGGATAATAAAAACCAACCGGGGAACTGACAGAGGGCCTGACCAACACATCCACACCGACCCCACAGGAAAAAAAAAACAAAAAACAGCGTAGCCTCCAGCTACTAATTATAATGCTAACTTGCAAAATTTTCCTGCATTTTTAAACAATGGAAAAATGATGGTGAGATGATACTTACAAGAATGGATTCTTGTCAGTCTCCACTAACAAAAATAGGCAAAACCAAGTCAGCTACGCCTCAGCATAGTTATGTCCATCGCAGCCTTCTTGGGTTTCAGGACGCACAATCAAAGGTTCTCACAATTATGGTGAAACGCTGAACACCTGCAAATAATTTTCAACGTAGTGGTTAATTGAAAAGCTCTGCGGCATACTTCTTGGAACAAGCCAGTTACCTGTTCCCACGCAAAGAGGAGTATAGAGAACCATGGTGGATTTCCAGCTGATGAAGTAAAGGATTCTTAAAGGAACGGGATGACCATGGGGATCATCGTTAATTCTCTGAAACAGAACCCGCCCTTTTCACCTGCCAAACACATGCCCACTTCTCCTCTCTGGGGATAATAAAAACTAACCAGCGAACTGACAGAGGGCCTGACCCCCCCCATCCACATCGACCACACACAAAAAAAAAAACCGTACCCTCCAGCTACTAATTATAATGCTAACTTGCAAAATGTCCCTGCATTTTAAAACAATGGAAAAATGGTGGTGGGATCATACTTAGAAGAATGGCTTCTTGTCTGTCTCCACTAACACAAATAGGCAACACCAAGTCAGCTACTCCTCAGCATAGTTATGTCCGTCGCAGCCTTCTTGGTTTTGAGGAGGGACATACAAACGTTATCAAAATTATGGTGAAACGCTGAAAACCTGCAAATAATTTTCAACGTACTGGTTAATTTGAAAACACTCCAGCATAATTCTTGGAACAAGCCAGGTACCTGTGCCCACGCATAGAAGAGTATAAAGAAACATGGTGGAATCCCAGCTGATGAAGCAAAGGATTCTTAAAGAAATGAGATGACCAAGCGGATCCTGTTTAATTCTCTGAAACAGAATCCGCACTTTTGACCTGCCAAACACATGCCCACTACTCTTCTCTGGGGATAATAAAAACAAACCAGCGATCTGACAGAGGGCCTGAACACCCATCCTGACCGACCCCACAAAACAAAAAAGTACCCTCCAGCTACTAATTATAATGCCAATTTGCAAAATTTCCCTGCATTTTTAAACAATGGAGAAATGATGGTGGGATGATACTTAGAAGAATGGCTTCTTGTCAGTCTCCACTGACAAAAATAGGCAACACCAAGTCAGCTACGCCTCAGCATAGTTATGTCCGTAGCAGCCATATTTGGTTTCAGTAGGCACATACACACGTTATCACAATTATGGTGAAACGCTGAAAACCTGCAAAGGATTGTCAACATACTGGTTCATTGAAAAGCTCTGAGGCACACTTCTTGGAACTAGCCAGTTTCCTGTGCCCACGCATAGACAAGTATATAGAACCATGGTGGATTCCCAGCTCATGAAGCAAAGGATTGTTAAAGTAACGGGATTACCATGCGGATCCTGTTTAATTCTCTGAAACAGATCCGCAGTTTTCACCTGCCATACTAATACCCACTTCTCCTCTCTGGGGATAATAAAAACAAACCAGCGAACTGACAGAGGGCCTGACCAACACATCCACACCGACCCCACAGGAAAGAAAAAACAAAAAAAAACACCGTAGCCTCCAGCTACTAATTATAATGCTAACTTGCAAAATTTCCCTGCATTTTAAAACAATGGAAAAATGGTGGTGGGATGATACTTAGAAGAATGGCTTCTTGTCAGTCTCCACTAACAAAAATAGGCAACACCAAGTCACCTACTCCTCAGCATAGTTATGTCCGTCGCAGCCTTCTAGGGTTTCAGGAGGCTCAAACAAAGGTTCTCACAATTATGGTAAAACGCTGAACACCTGCAAATAATTTTCAACGTAGTGGTTAATTGAAAAGCTCTGCGGCATACTTCTTGGAACAAGCCAGTTACGTGTTCCCACGCAAAGAGGAGTATAGAGAACCATGGTGGATTTCCAGCTGATGAAGTAAAGGATTATTAAAGGAACGGGATGACCATGGGGATCATCGTTAATTCTCTGAAACAGAATCCACCCTTTTCACCTGCCAAACACATGCCCACTTCTCCTCTCTGGGGATAATAAAAACTAACCAGCGAACTGACAGTGGGCCTGACCCCCCCCATCCGCATCGACCACACACAAAAAAAAAAAACCGTACCCTCCAGCTACTAATTATAATGCTAACTTGCAAAATTTCCCTGCATTTTAAAACAATGGAAAAATGGTGGTGGGATCATACTTAGAAGAATGGCTTCTTGTCTGTCTCCACTAACAAAAATAGGCAACACCAAGTCAGCTACTCCTCAGCATAGTTATGTCCGTCACAGCCTTCTTGGCTTTCAGGAGGAACATACAAACGTTATCAAAATTATGGTGAAACGCTGAACACCTGAAAATAATTTTCAACGTACTGGTTAATTTGAAAACTCTCCAGCATAATTCTTGGAACAAGCCAGGTACCTGTGCCCACGCATAGAGGAGTATATAGAAACATGGTGGAATCCCAGCTGATGAAGCAAAGGATTCTTAAAGGAATGAGATGACCATGCGGATCCTGTTTAATTCTCTGAAACAGAATCCGCACTTTTCACCTGCCAAACACATGCCCACTACTCTTCTCTGGGGATAATAAAAACAAACCAGCGATCTGACAGAGGGCCTGAACACCCATCCTGACCGACCCCACAAAACAAAAAAGTACCCTCCAGCTACTAATTATAATGCCAATTTGCAAAATTTCCCTGCATTTTTAAACAATGGAGAAATGATGGTGGGATGATACTTAGAAGAATGGCTTCTTGTCAGTCTCCACTGACAAAAATAGGCAACACCAAGTCAGCTACGCCTCAGCATAGTTATGTCCGTAGCAGCCATATTTGGATTCAGTAGGCACATACACACGTTATCACAATTATGGTGAAACGCTGAAAACCTGCAAAGGATTGTCAACATACTGGTTAATTGAAAAGCTCTGAGGCATACTTCTTGGAACTAGCCAGTTTCCTGTGCCCACGCGGGGACAAGTATATAGAACCATGGTGGATTCCCAGCTCATGAAGCAAAGCATTGTTTAGGGAACTGGATTACCATGCGGATCCTGTTTAATTCTCTGAAACACATCCGCAGTTTTCACCTGCCATACTAATACCCACTTCTCCTCTCTGGGGATAATAAAAACCAACCGGGGAACTGACAGAGGGCCTGACCAACACATCCACACCGACCCCACAGGAAAAAAAAAACAAAAAACAGCGTAGCCTCCAGCTACTAATTATAATGCTAACTTGCAAAATTTTCCTGCATTTTTAAACAATGGAAAAATGATGGTGAGATGATACTTACAAGAATGGATTCTTGTCAGTCTCCACTAACAAAAATAGGCAAAACCAAGTCAGCTACGCCTCAGCATAGTTATGTCCATCGCAGCCTTCTTGGGTTTCAGGACGCACAATCAAAGGTTCTCACAATTATGGTGAAACGCTGAACACCTGCAAATAATTTTCAACGTAGTGGTTAATTGAAAAGCTCTGTGGCATACTTCTTGGAACAAGCCAGTTACCTGTTCCCACGCAAAGAGGAGTATAGAGAACCATGGTGGATTTCCAGCTGATGAAGTAAAGGATTCTTAAAGGAACGGGATGACCATGGGGATCATCGTTAATTCTCTGAAACAGAACCCGCCCTTTTCACCTGCCAAACACATGCCCACTTCTCCTCTCTGGGGATAATAAAAACTAACCAGCGAACTGACAGAGGGCCTGACCCCCCCCATCCACATCGACCACACACAAAAAAAAAAACCGTACCCTCCAGCTACTAATTATAATGCTAACTTGCAAAATGTCCCTGCATTTTAAAACAATGGAAAAATGGTGGTGGGATCATACTTAGAAGAATGGCTTCTTGTCTATCTCCACTAACACAAATAGGCAAAACCAAGTCAGCTACTCCTCAGCATAGTTATGTCCGTCGCAGCCTTCTTGGTTTTGAGGAGGGACATACAAACGTTATCAAAATTATGGTGAAACGCTGAAAACCTGCAAATAATTTTCAACGTACTGGTTAATTTGAAAACACTCCAGCATAATTCTTGGAACAAGCCAGGTACCTGTGCCCACGCATAGAGGAGTATATAGAAACATGGTGGAATCCCAGCTGATGAAGCAAAGGATTCTTAAAGGAATGAGATGACCATGCGGATCCTGTTTAATTCTCTGAAACAGAATCCGCACTTTTCACCTGCCAAACACATGCCCACTACTCTTCTCTGGGGATAATAAAAACAAACCAGCGATCTGACAGAGGGCCTGAACACCCATCCTGACCGACCCCACAAAACAAAAAAGTACCCTCCAGCTACTAATTATAATGCCAATTAGCAAAATTTCCCTGCATTTTTAAACAATGGAGAAATGATGGTGGGATGATACTTAGAAGAATGGCTTCTTGTCAGTCTCCACTGACAAAAATAGGCAACACCAAGTCAGCTACGCCTCAGCATAGTTATGTCCGTAGCAGCCATATTTGGATTCAGTAGGCACATACACACGTTATCACAATTATGGTGAAACGCTGAAAACCTGCAAAGGATTGTCAACATACTGGTTAATTGAAAAGCTCTGAGGCATACTTCTTGGAACTAGCCAGTTTCCTGTGCCCACGCGGGGACAAGTATATAGAACCATGGTGGATTCCCAGCTCATGAAGCAAAGCATTGTTAAGGGAACTGGATTACCATGCGGATCCTGTTTAATTCTCTGAAACACATCCGCAGTTTTCACCTGCCATACTAATACCCACTTCTCCTCTCTGGGGATAATAAAAACCAACCGGGGAACTGACAGAGGGCCTGACCAACACATCCACACCGACCCCACAGGAAAAAAAAAACAAAAAACAGCGTAGCCTCCAGCTACTAATTATAATGCTAACTTGCAAAATTTTCCTGCATTTTTAAACAATGGAAAAATGATGGTGAGATGATACTTACAAGAATGGATTCTTGTCAGTCTCCACTAACAAAAATAGGCAAAACCAAGTCAGCTACGCCTCAGCATAGTTATGTCCATCGCAGCCTTCTTGGGTTTCAGGACGCACAATCAAAGGTTCTCACAATTATGGTGAAACGCTGAACACCTGCAAATAATTTTCAACGTAGTGGTTAATTGAAAAGCTCTGTGGCATACTTCTTGGAACAAGCCAGTTACCTGTTCCCACGCAAAGAGGAGTATAGAGAACCATGGTGGATTTCCAGCTGATGAAGTAAAGGATTCTTAAAGGAACGGGATGACCATGGGGATCATCGTTAATTCTCTGAAACAGAACCCGCCCTTTTCACCTGCCAAACACATGCCCACTTCTCCTCTCTGGGGATAATAAAAACTAACCAGCGAACTGACAGAGGGCCTGACCCCCCCCATCCACATCGACCACACACAAAAAAAAAAACCGTACCCTCCAGCTACTAATTATAATGCTAACTTGCAAAATGTCCCTGCATTTTAAAACAATGGAAAAATGGTGGTGGGATCATACTTAGAAGAATGGCTTCTTGTCTATCTCCACTAACACAAATAGGCAAAACCAAGTCAGCTACTCCTCAGCATAGTTATGTCCGTCGCAGCCTTCTTGGTTTTGAGGAGGGACATACAAACGTTTTCAAAATTATGGTGAAACGCTGAAAACCTGCAAATAATTTTCAACGTACTGGTTAATTTGAAAACACTCCAGCATAATTCTTGGAACAAGCCAGGTACCTGTGCCCACGCATAGAAGAGTATAAAGAAACATGGTGGAATCCCAGCTGATGAAGCAAAGGATTCTTAAAGAAATGAGATGACCAAGCGGATCCTGTTTAATTCTCTGAAACAGAATCCGCACTTTTGACCTGCCAAACACATGCCCACTACTCTTCTCTGGGGATAATAAAAACAAACCAGCGATCTGACAGAGGGCCTGAACACCCATCCTGACCGACCCCACAAAACAAAAAAGTACCCTCCAGCTACTAATTATAATGCCAGTTTGCAAAATTTCCCTGCATTTTTAAACAATGGAGAAATGATGGTGGGATGATACTTAGAAGAATGGCTTCTTGTCAGTCTCCACTGACAAAAATAGGCAACACCAAGTCAGCTACGCCTCAGCATAGTTATGTCCGTAGCAGCCATATTTGGTTTCAGTAGGCACATACACACGTTATCACAATTATGGTGAAACGCTGAAAACCTGCAAAGGATTGTCAACATACTGGTTCATTGAAAAGCTCTGAGGCACACTTCTTGGAACTAGCCAGTTTCCTATGCCCACGCATAGACAAGTATATAGAACCATGGTGGATTCCCAGCTCATGAAGCAAAGGATTGTTAAAGTAACGGGATTACCATGCGGATCCTGTTTAATTCTCTGAAACAGATCCGCAGTTTTCACCTGCCATACTAATACCCACTTCTCCTCTCTGGGGATAATAAAAACAAACCAGCGAACTGACAGAGGGCCTGACCAACACATCCCCACCGACCCCACAGGAAAGAAAAAACAAAAAAAAACACCGTAGCCTCCAGCTACTAATTATAATGCTAACTTGCAAAATTTCCCTGCATTTTAAAACAATGGAAAAATGGTGGTGGGATGATACTTAGAAGAATGGCTTCTTGTCAGTCTCCACTAACAAAAATAGGCAACACCAAGTCACCTACTACTCAGCATAGTTATGTCCGTCGCAGCCTTCTAGGGTTTCAGGAGGCTCAAACAAAGGTTCTCACAATTATGGTAAAACGCTGAACACCTGCAAATAATTTTCAACGTAGTGGTTAATTGAAAAGCTCTGCGGCATACTTCTTGGAACAAGCCAGTTACGTGTTCCCACGCAAAGAGGAGTATAGAGAACCATGGTGGATTTCCAGCTGATGAAGTAAAGGATTATTAAAGGAACGGGATGACCATGGGGATCATCGTTAATTCTCTGAAACAGAATCCACCCTTTTCACCTGCCAAACACATGCCCACTTCTCCTCTCTGGGGATAATAAAAACTAACCAGCGAACTGACAGTGGGCCTGACCCCCCCCATCCGCATCGACCACACACAAAAAAAAAAACCGTACCCTCCAGCTACTAATTATAATGCTAACTTGCAAAATTTCCCTGCATTTTAAAACAATGGAAAAATGGTGGTGGGATCATACTTAGAAGAATGGCTTCTTGTCTGTCTCCACTAACAAAAATAGGCAACACCAAGTCAGCTACTCCTCAGCATAGTTATGTCCGTCACAGCCTTCTTGGCTTTCAGGAGGAACATACAAACGTTATCAAAATTATGGTGAAACGCTGAACACCTGAAAATAATTTTCAACGTACTGGTTAATTTGAAAACTCTCCAGCATACTTCTTGGAACAAGCCAGGTACCTGTGCCCACGCATAGAGGAGTATATAGAAACATGGTGGAATCACAGCTGATGAAGCAAAGGATTCTTAAAGGAATGAGATGACCATGCGGATCCTGTTTAATTCTCTGAAACAGAATCCGCACTTTTCACCTGCCAAACACATGCCCACTACTCTTCTCTGGGGATAATAAAAACAAACCAGCGATCTGACAGAGGGCCTGAACACCCATCCTGACCGACCCCACACAACAAAAAAGTACCCTCCAGCTACTAATTATAATGCCAATTTGCAAAATTTCCCTGCATTTTTAAACAATGGAGAAATGATGGTGGGATGATACTTAGAAGAATGGCTTCTTGTCAGTCTCCACTGACAAAAATAGGCAACACCAAGTCAGCTACGCCTCAGCATAGTTATGTCCGTAGCAGCCATATTTGGATTCAGTAGGCACATACACACGTTATCACAATTATGGTGAAACGCTGAAAACCTGCAAAGGATTGTCAACATACTGGTTAATTGAAAAGCTCTGAGGCATACTTCTTGGAACTAGCCAGTTTCCTGTGCCCACGCGGGGACAAGTATATAGAACCATGGTGGATTCCCAGATCATGAAGCAAAGCATTGTTAAGGGAACTGGATTACCATGCGGATCCTGTTTAATTCTCTGAAACACATCCGCAGTTTTCACCTGCCATACTAATACCCACTTCTCCTCTCTGGGGATAATAAAAACCAACCGGGGAAGTGACAGAGGGCCTGACCAACACATCCACACCGACCCCACAGGAAAAAAAAAACAAAAAACACCGTAGCCTCCAGCTACTAATTATAATGCTAACTTGCAAAATTTTCCTGCATTTTTAAACAATGGAAAAATGATGGTGAGATGATACTTACAAGAATGGATTCTTGTCAGTCTCCACTAACAAAAATAGGCAAAACCAAGTCAGCTACGCCTCAGCATAGTTATGTCCATCGCAGCCTTCTTGGGTTTCAGGACGCACAAACAAAGGTTCTCACAATTATGGTGAAACGCTGAACACCTGCAAATAATTTTCAACGTAGTGGTTAATTGAAAAGCTCTGCGGCATACTTCTTGGAACAAGGCAGTTACCTGTTCCCACGCAAAGAGGAGTATAGAGAACCATGGTGGATTTCCAGCTGATGAAGTAAAGGATTATTAAAGGAACGGGATGACCATGGGGATCATCGTTATTTCTCTGAAACAAAATACGCCCTTTTCACCTGCCAAACACATGCCCACTTCTCCTCTCTGGGGATAATAAAAACTAACCAGCGAACTGACAGAGGGCCTGACCCCCCCCATCCACATCCACCACACACACAAAAAAAAAACCGTACCCTCCAGCTACTAATTATAATGCTAACTTGCAAAATTTCCCTGCATTTTAAAACAATGGAAAAATCGTGGTGGGATGATACTTAGAAGAATGGCTTCTTGTCAGTCTCCACTAACAAAAATAGGCAACACCAAGTCAGCTACTCCTCAGCATAGTTATGTCCGTCGCAGCCTTCTTGGATTTCAGGAGGGACATACAAACGTTATCAAAATTATGGTGAAACGCTGAAAACCTGCAAATTATTTTCAACGTACTGGTTAATCTGAAAACTCTCCAGCATAATTCTTGGAACAAGCCAGGTACCTGTGCCCACGCATAGAGCAGTATATAGAATCATGGTGGAATCCCAGCTCATGAAGCAAAGGATTCTTAAAGGAACGGGATTACCATGCGGATCCTGTTTAATTCTCTGAAACAGATCCGCAGTTTTCCCCGGCCATACTAATACCCACTTCTCCTCTCTGGGGATAATAAAAACAAACCAGCGAACTGACAGAGGGCCTGACCAACACATCCACACCGACCCCACAGGAAAGAAAAAACAAAAAAAAACACCGTAGCCTCCAGCTACTAATTATAATGCTAACTTGCAAAATTTCCCTGCATTTTAAAACAATGGAAAAATGGTGGTGGGATGATACTTAGAAGAATGGCTTCTTGTCAGTCTCCACTAACAAAAATAGGCAACACCAAGTCAGCTACTCCTCAGCATAGTTATGTCCGTCGCAGCCTTCTAGGGTTTCAGGAGGCTCAAACAAAGGTTCTCACAATTATGGTAAAACGCTGAACACCTGCAAATAATTTTCAACGTAGTGGTTAATTGAAAAGCTCTGCGGCATACTTCTTGGAACAAGCCAGTTACGTGTTCCCACGCAAAGAGGAGTATAGAGAACCATGGTGGATTTCTAGCTGATGAAGTAAAGGATTATTAAAGGAACGGGTGACCATGGGGATCATCGTTAATTCTCTGAAACAGAATCCGCCCTTTTCACCTGCCAAACACATGCCCACTTCTCCTCTCTGGGGATAAGAAAAACTAACCAGCGAACTGACAGAGAGCCCTACCCCCCCATTCACATCGACCACACAAAAAAAAAAAACCGTACCCTCCAGCTACTAATTATAATGCTAACTTGCAAAATTTCCCTGCATTTTAAAACAATGGAAAAATGATGGTGGGATGATATTTAGAAGAATGGCTTCTTGTCAGTCTCCACTAACAAAAATAGGCGACACCAAGTCAGCTACTCCTCAGCATAGTTATGTCCGTCGCAGCCTTCTTGGGTTTCAGGAGGCACAAACACACGTTATCACAATTATGGTGAAACGCTGAACACCTGCAAATAATTTTCAACGTAGTGGTTAATTGAAAAGCTCTGCGGCATACTTCTTGGAACAAGCCAGTTACCTGTTCCCACGCAAAGAGGAGTATATAGAACCATGGTGGATTTCCAGCTGAAAAGTAAAGGATTATTAAAGGAACGGGATGACCATGGGGATCAACGTTAATTCTCTGAAACAGAATCCGCCCTTTTCACCTGCCAAACACATGCCCACTTCTCCTCTCTGGGGATAATAAAAACTAACCAGCGAACTGACAGAGGGCCTGACCCCCCCATCCACATCGACCACACACACAAAAAGAAAACCGTACCCTCCAGCTACTAATTATAATGCTAACTTGCGAAATTTCACTGCATTTTAAAACAATGGAAAAATGGTGGTGGGATCATACTTAGAAGAATGGCTTCTTGTCTGTCTCCACTAACAAAAATAGGCAACACCAAGTCAGCTACTCCTCAGCATAGTTATGTCCGTCGCAGCCTTCTTGGGTTTCAGGAGGGACATACAAACATTATCAATATAATGGTGAAACACTGAACACCTGCAAATAATTTTCAACGTACTGGTGAATTTGAAGACTCTCCAGCATAATTCTTGGAACAAGCCAGGTACCTGTGCCCACGCATAGAGGAGTATATAGAAACATGGTGGAATCCCAGCTGATGAAGCAAAGGATTCTTAAAGGAATGAGATGACCATGCGGATCCTGTTTAATTCTCTGAAACAGAATCCGCACTTTTCACCTGCCAAACACATGCCCACTACTCTTCTCTGGGGATAATAAAAACAAACCAGCGATCTGACAGAGGGCCTGAACACCCATCATGACCGACCCCACAAAACAAAAAAGTACCCTCCAGCTACTAAATATAATGCCAATTTGCAAAATTTCCCTGCATTTTTAAACAATGGAGAAATGATGGTGGGATGATACTTAGAAGAATGGCTTCTTGTCAGTCTCCACTGACAAAAATAGGCAACACCAAGTCAGCTACGCCTGATAATAGTTATGTCCGTAGCAGCCATATTTGGTTTCAGTAGGCACATACACACGTTATCACAATTATGGTGAAACGCTGAAAACCTGCAAAGGATTGTCAACATACTGGTTCATTGAAAAGCTCTGAGGCATACTTCTTGGAACTAGCCAGTTTCCTGTGCCCACGCATAGACAAGTATATAGAACCATGGTGGATTCCCAGCTCATGAAGCAAAGGATTCTTAAAGGAACGGGATTACCATGCGGATCCTGTTTAATTCTCTGAAACAGATCCGCAGGTTTCACCTGCCATACTAATACCCACTTCTCCTCTCTGGGGATAATAAAAACTAACCAGCGAAGTGACAGAGGGCCTGACCAACACATTCACACCGACCCCACAGGAAAAAAAAAAAAAAAAACACCGTAGGATCCAGCTACTAATTATAATGCTAACTTGCAAAATTTCCCTGCATTTTAAAACAATGGAAAAATGGTGGTGGGATGATACTTAGAAGAATGGCTTCTTGTCAGTCTCCACTAACAAAAATAGGCAACACCAAGTCAGCTACTCCTCAGCATAGTTATGTCCGTCGCAGCCTTCTTGGGGTTCAGGAGGCACAAACAAAAGTTCTCACAATTATGGTGAAACGCTGAACACCTACAAATAATTTTCAACGTAGTGGTTAATTGAAAAGCTCTGCGGCATACTTCTTGGATCAAGCCAGTTACCTGTTCCCACGCAAAGAGGAGTATAGAGAACAATGGTGGATTTCCAGCTGATGAAGTAAAGGATTATTAAAGGAAAGGCATGACCATGGGGATCATAGTTTATTCTCTGAAACAGAATTCGCCCTTTTCACCTGCCAAACACATTCCCACTTCCCCTCTCTGGGGATAATAAAAACTAACCAGTGAACTGACAGAGGGCCTGACCCCCCCCATCCACATCCACCACACACACACAAAAAAAAACCGTACCCTCCAGCTACTAATTATAATGCTAACTTGCAAAATTTCCCTGCATTTTAAAACAATGGAAAAATGGTGGTGGGATGATACTTAGAAGAATGGCTTCTTGTCAGTCTCCACTAACAAAAATAGGCAACACCAAGTCAGCTACTCCTCAGCATAGTTATGTCCGTCCCTGCCTTCTTGGGTTTCAGGAGGCACAAACAAAGGTTCTCACAATTATGGTGAAACGCTGAACATCTGCAAATAATTTTCAACGTAGTGGTTAATTGAAAATCTCTGCGGCATACTTCTTGGAACAAGGCAGTTACCTGTTCCCACGCAAAGAGGAGTATATAGAACCATGGTGGATTTCCAGCTGATGAAGTAAAGGATTATTAAAGGAACGGGATGACCATGGGGATCATCGTTAATTCTCTGAAACAGAATCCGCCCTTTTCACCTGCCAAACACATTCCCACTTCTCCTCTCTGGGAATAATAAAAACTAACCAGCGAACTGACAGAGGGCCTGACCCCTCCATCCACATCGACCACACACACAAAAAAAACCGTACCCTCTAGCTACTAATTATAATGCTAACTTGCAAAATTTCCCTGCATTTTAAAACAATGGAAAAATCGTGGTGGGATGATACTTAGAAGAATGGCTTCTTGTCTGTCTCCACTAACAAAAATAGGCAACACCAAGTCAGCTACTCCTCAGCATAGTTATGTCCGTCGCAGCCTTCTTGCGTTTCCGGAGGGACATACAAACGTTATCAAAATTATGGTGAAACGCTGAAAACCCGCAAATAATTTTCAACGTACTGGTTAATTTGAAAACTCTCCAGCTTAATTCTTGGAACAATCCAGGTACCTGTGCCCACGCACAGAGGAGTATATAGAAACATGGTGGAATCCCAGCTGATGAAGCAAAGGATTCTTAAAGGAATGAGATGACCATGCGGATCCTGTTTAATTCTCTGAAACAGAATCCGCACTTTTCACCTGCCAAACACATGCCCACTACTCTTCTCTGGGGATAATAAAAACAAACCAGCGATCTGACAGAGGGCCTGAACACCCATCCTGACCGACCCCACAAAACAAAAAAGTACCCTCCAGCTACTAATTATAATGCCAATTTGCAAAATTTCCCTGCATTTTTAAACAATGGAGAAATGATGGTGGGATGATACTTAGAAGAATGGCTTCTTGTCAGTCTCCACTGACAAAAATAGGCAACACCAAGTCAGCTACGCCTCAGCATAGTTATGTCCGTAGCAGCCATATTTGGTTTCAGTATGCACATACACACGTTATCACAATTATGGTGAAACGCTGAAAACCTGCAAAGGATTGTCAACATACTGGTTCATTGAAAAGCTCTGAGGCATACTTCTTGGAACTAGCCAGTTTCCTGTGCCCACGCATAGACAAGTATATAGAACCATGGTGGATTCCCAGGTCATGAAGCAAAGGATTCTTAAAGGAACGGGATTACCATGCGGATCCTGTTTAATTCTCTGAAACAGATCCGAAGTTTTCACCTGCCATACTAATACCCACTTCTCCTCTCTGGGGATAATAAAAACCAACCAGGGAACTGACAGAGGGCCTGACCAACACATCCACACCGACCCCACAGGAAAAAAAAAAAAAAAACACCGTAGCCTCCAGCTACTAATTATAATGCTAACTTGCAAAATTTTCCTGTATTTTTAAACAATGGAAAAATGATGGTGAGATAATACTTACTAGAATGCATTCTTGTCAGTCTCCACTAACCTAAATAGGCAAAACCAAGTCAGCTACTCCTCAGCATAGTTATGTCCGTCGCAGCCTTCTAGGGTTTCAGGAGGCACAAACAAACGTTATCACAATTATGGTGAAACGCTGAACACCTGCAAATAATTTTCAACGTAGTGGTTAATTGAAAAGCTCTGCAGCATACTTCTTGGAACAAGCCAGTTACCTGTTCCCACGCAAAGAGGAGTATATAGAACCATAGTGGATTTCCAGCTGATGAAGTAAAGGATTATTAAAGGAACGGGATGACCATGGGGATCATCGTTAATTCTCTGAAACAGAATCCGCCCTTTTCACCTGCCAAACACATGCCCACTTCTCCTCTCTGGGGATAATAAAAACTAACCAGCGAACTGACAGAGGGCCTGACGCCCCCCCATCCACATCGACCAAACACAAAAAAAAAAACCGTACCCTCCAGCTACTAATTATAATGCTAACTTGCAAAATTTCCCTGCATTTTAAAACAATGGAATAATGGTGGTGGGATGATACTTAGAAGAATGGCTTCTTGTCAGTCTCCACTAACAAAAATAGGCAACACCAAGTCAGCTACTCCTCAGCATAGTTATGTCCGTCGCAGCCTTCTTGGGTTTCAGGAGGCACAAACAAACCTTATCACAATTATGGTGAAATGCTGAACACCTGCAAATAATTTTCAATGTAGTGGTTAATTGAAAAGCTCTGCGGCATACTTCTTGGAACAAGCCAGTTACCTGTTCCCACGCAAAGAGGAGTATATAGAACCATGGTAGATTTCCAGCTGATGAAGTAAAGGATTATTAAAGGAACGGGAAGACCATGGGGATCATCGTTAATTCTCTGAAACAGAATCCGCCCTTTTCACCTGCCAAACATATGCCCACTTCTCCTCTCTGGGGATAATAAAAACTAACCAGCGAACTGACAGAGGGCCTGACCCCCCCATCCACATCGACCACACACACACAAAAAAAACCGTACCCTCCAGCTACTAATTATAATGCTAACTTGCAAAATTTCCCTGCATTTTAAAACAATGGAAAAATGGTGGTGGGATGATACTTAGAAGAATGGCTTCTTGTCAGTCTCCACAAACAAAAATAGGCAACACCCAGTCAGCTACTCCTCAGCATAGTTATGTCCGTCGCAGCCTTCTTGGGTTTCAGGAGGGACATACAAACGTTATCAAAATTATGGTGAAACGCTGAAAACCTGCAAATAATTTTCAACGTACTGGTTAATTTGAAAACTCTCCAGCATAATTCTTGGAACAAGCCAGGTACCTGTGCCCACGCATAGAGGAGTATATAGAAACATGGTGGAATCCCAGCTGATGAAGCAAAGGATTCTTAAAGGAATGAGATGACCATGCGGATCCTGTTTAATTCTCTGAAACAGAATCCGCCCTTTTCACCTGCCAAACACATGCCCACTACTCTTCTCTGGGGATAATAAAAACAAACCAGCGATCTCACAGAAGGCCTGAACACCCATCCTGACCGACCCCACAAAACAAATAAGTACCCTCCAGCTACTAATTATAATGCCAATTTGCAAAATTTCCCTGCATTTTTAAACAATGGAGAAATGATGGTGGGATGATACTCAGAAGAATGGCTTCTTGTCAGTCTCCACTGACAAACATAGGCAACACCAAGTCAGCTACGTCTCAGCATAGTTATGTCCGTGGCAGCCATATTTGGTTTCAGTAGGCACATACACACGTTATTACAATTATGGTGAAACGCTGAAAACCTGCAAAGGATTGTCAACATACTGGTTAATTGAAAAGCTCTGAGGCATACTTCTTGGAACTAGCCAGTTTCCTGTGCCCACGCGTAGACAAGTATATAGAACCATGGTGGATTCCCAGCTCATGAAGCAAAGGATTCTTAAAGGAACGGGATTACAAAGCGGATCCTGTTTAATTCTCTGAAAGAGATCCGCAGTTTTCACCTGCCATACTAATACCCACTTCTCCTCTCTGGGGATAATAAAAACCAACCGGGGAACTGACAGAGGGCCTGACCAACACATCCACACCGACCCCACAGGAAAAAAAAAACAAAAAACACCGTAGCCTCCAGCTACTAATTATAATGCTAACTTGCAAAATTTCCCTGCATTTTAAAACAATGGAAAAATGGTGGTGGGATGATACTTAGAAGAATGGCTTCTTGTCTGTCTCCACTAACAAAAATAGGCAACACCAAGTCAGCTACTCCTCAGCATAGTTATGTCCGTCGCAGCCTTCTTGGGTTTCAGGAGGGACATACAAACATTATCAAAATTCTGGTGAAACGCTGAAAACCTGCAAATAATTTTCAACGTACTGGTTAATTTGAAAACTCTCCAGCATAATTCTTGGAACAAGCCAGGTAACTGTGCCCACGCATAGAGGAGTATATAGAAACATGGTGGAATCCCAGCTGATGAAGCAAAGGATTCTTAAAGGAATGAGATGACCATGCGGATCCAGTTTAATTCTCTGAAACAGAATCCGCACTTTTCACCTGCCAAACACATGCCCACTACTCTTCTCTGGGGATAATAAAAACAAACCAGCGATCTGACAGAGGGCCTGAACACCCATCCTGACCGACCCCACAAAACAAAAAAGTACCCTCCAGCTACTAATTATAATGCCAATTTGCAAAATTTCCCTGCATTTTTAAACAATGGAGAAATGATGGTGGGATGATACTTAGAAGAATGGCTTCTTGTCAGTCTCCACTGACAAAAATAGGCAACACCAAGTCAGCTACGCCTCAGCATAGTTATGTCCGTCGCAGCCTTCTTGGGTTTCAGGATGCACAAACAAACGTTATCACAATTATGGTGAAACACTGAACACCTGCAAATAATTTTCAACGTAGTGGTTAATTGAAAAGCTCTGCGGCATACTTCTTAGAACAAGCCAGTTACCTGTTCCCACGCAAAGAGGAGTATAGAGAACCATGGTGGATTTCCAGCTGATGAAGTAAAGGATTATTAAAGGAACGGGATGACCATGGGGATCATCGTTAATTCTCTGAAACAGAATCCGCCCTTTTCACCTGCCAAACACATGCTCACTTCTCCTCTCTGGGGATAATAAAAACCAACCAGCGAACTGACAGAGGGCCTCACCCCACCATCCACATTGACTACACAAAAAAAAAAAAAAACCGTACCCTCCAGCTACTAATTATAATGCTAACTTGCAAAATTTCCCTGCATTTTAAAACAATGGAAAAATGGTGGTGGGATCATACTTAGAAGAATGGCTTCTTGTCTGTCTCCACTAACAAAAATAGGCAACACCAAGTCAGCTACTCCTCAGCATAGTTATGTCCGTCGCAGCCTTCTTGGGTTTCAGGAGGGACATACAAACGTTATCAAAATTATGGTGAAACGCTGAAAACCTGCAAATAATTTTCAGCGTACTGGTTAATTTGAAAACTCTCCAGCATAATTCTTGGAACAAGCCTGGTACCTGTGACCACGCATAGAGGACTATATAGAAACATGGTGGAATCCAAGCTGATGAAGAAAAGGATTCTTAAAGGAATGAGATGACCATGCGGATCCTGTTTAATTCTCTGAAACAGAATCCGCACTTTTCACCTGCCAAACACATGCCCACTACTCTTCTCTGGGGATAATAAAAACAAACCAGCGATCTGACAGAGGGCCTGAACACCCATCCTGACCGACCCCACAAAACAATAAAGTACCCTCCAGCTACTAATTATAATGCCAATTTGCAAAATTTCCCTGCATTTTAAAACAATGGAAAAATGGTGGTGGGATGATTCTTAGAAGAATGGCTTCTTGTCAGTCTCCACTGACAAAAATAGGCAACACCAAGTCAGCTACGCCTCAGCATAGTTATGTCCGTAGCAGCCATATTTGGTTTCAGTAGGCACATACACACGTTATCACAATTATGGTGAAACGCTGAAAACCTGCAAAGGATTGTCAACATACTGGTTAATTGAAAAGCTCTGAGGCATACTTCTTGGAACTAGCCAGTTTCCTGTGCCCACGCATAGACAAGTATATAGAACCATGGTGGATTCCCAGCTCATGAAGCAAAGGATTCTTAAAGGAACGGGATTACCATGCGGATCCTGTTTAATTCTCTGAAAGAGATCCGCAGTTTTCACCTGCCATACTAATACCCACTTCTCCTCTCTGGGGATAACAAAAACCAACCGGGGAACTGACAGAGGGCCTGACCAACACATCCACACCGACCCCACAGGAAAAAAAAAACAAAAAAACACCGTAGCCTCCAGCTACTAATTATAATGCTAACTTGCAAAATTTTCCTGCATTTTTAAACAATGGAAAAATGATGGTGAGATGATACTTACAAGAATGGATTCTTGTCAGTCTCCACTAACAAAAATAGGCAAAACCAAGTCAGCTACTCCTCAGCATAGTTAGGTCCGTCGCAGCCTTCTTGGGTTTCAGGAGGCACAAACACAGGTTATCACAATTATGGTGAAACGCTGAACACCTGCAAATAATTTTCATCGTACTGGTTAATTGAAAAGCTCTGCGGCATCCTTCTTGGAACAAGGCAGTTACCTGTTCCCACGCAAACAGGAGTATATAGAACCATGGTGGATTTCCAGCTGATGAAGTAAAGGATTATTAAAGGAACGGGATGACCATGGGGATCATCGTTAATTCTCTGAAACAGAATCCGCCCTTTTCACCTGCCAAACACATGCCCACTTCTCCTCTCTGGGGATAATAATAACTAACCAGCGAACTGACAGAGGGCCTGACCCACACCATCCACATGGACCACACAAAAAAAAAAAAACCGTACCCTCCAGCTACTAATTATAATGCTAACTTGCAAAATTTCCCTGCATTTTAAAACAATGGAAAAATGGTGGTGGGATGATACTTAGAAGAATGGCTTCTTGTCAGTCTCCACTAACAAAAATAGGCAACACCAAGTCAGCTACTCCTCAGCATAGTTATGTCCGTCGCAGCCTTCTTGGGTTTCAGGAGGCACAAACAAAGGTTCTCACAATTATGGTGAAACGCCGAACACCTGCAAATAATTTTCAACGTAGTGATTAATTGAAAAGTTCTGCGGCATACTTCTTGGAACATGCAGTTACCTGTTCCCACGCAAAGAGGAGCATAGAGAACCGTGGTGGATTTCCAGCTGATGAAGTAAAGGATTATTAAAGGAACGGCATGACCATGGGGATCATCGTTAATTCTCTGAAACAGAATCCGCCCTTTTCACCTGCCAAACACATGCCCACTTCTCCTCTCTGGGGATAATAAAAACTAACCAGCGAACTTACAGAGGGACTGACCCCCCCCATCCACATCGACCACACACACAAAAAAAACCGTACCCTCCAGCTACTAATTTTAATGCTAACTTGCAAAATTTCCCTGCATTTTAAAACAATGGAAAAATGGTGGTGGGATGATACTTAGAAGAATGGCTTCTTGTCAGTCTCCACTAACAAAAATAGGCAACACCAAGTTAGCTACTCCTCAGCATAGTTATGTCCGTCGCAGCCTTCTTGGGTTTCAGGAGGCACAAACACACGTTATCACAATTATGGTGAAACGATGACACCTGCAAATAATTTTCAACGTACTGCTTAATTGAAAAGCTCTGCGGCATACTTCTTGGAACAAGCCAGTTACCTGTTCCCACGCAAACAGGAGTATATAGAACCATGGTGGATTTCCAGCTGATGAAGTAAAGGATTATTAAAGGAACGGGATGACCATGGGGATCATCGTTAATTCTCTGAAACAGAATCCGCCCTTTTCACCTGCCAAACACATGTCCACTTCTCCTCTCTGGGGATAATAAAAACTAACCAGCGAACTGACAGAGGGCCTGACCCCCCCCATCCACATCGACCACACACAAAAAAAAAAACGTACCCTCCAGCTACTAATTATAAGGCTAAATTGCAAAATTTCCCTGCATTTTAAAACAATGGAAAAATGGTGGTGGGATGATACTTAGAAGAATGGCTTCTTGTCAGTCTCCACTAACAAAAATAGGCAACACCAAGTCAGCTACTCCTCAGCATAGTTATGTCCGTCGCAGCCTTCTTGGGTTTCAGGAGGCACAAACACACGTTATCGCAAATATGGTGAAACGCTGAACACCTGCAAATAATTTTCAACGTAGTGGTTAATTGAAAAGCTCTGCGGCATACTTCTTGGAACAAGCCAGTTACCTGTTCCCACGCAAACAGGAGTATATAGAACCATGGTGGATTTCCAGCTGATGAAGTAAAGGATTATTAAAGGAACGGGATGACCATGGGGATCATCGTTAATTCTCTGAAACAGAATCCGCCCTTTTCACCTGCCAAACACATGCCAATTCTCCTCTCTGGGGATAATAAAAACTAACCAGTGAACTGACAGAGGGCCAGACCCCCCCATCCACATCGACCACACACACAAAAAAAAAAAACCGTACCCTCCAGCTACTAATTATAATGCTAACTTGCAAAATTTCCCTGCATTTTAAAACAATGGAAAAATGGTGGTGGGATGAGACTTAGAAGAATGGCTTCTTGTCAGTCTCCACTAACAAAAATAGGCAACACCAAGTCAGCTACTCCTCAGCATAGTTATGTCCGTCGCAGCCTTCTTGGGTTTCAGGAGGCACAAACACACGTTATCACAATTATGGTGAAACGCTGAACACCTGCAAATAATTTTCAACGTAGTGGTTAATTGAAAAGCTCTGAGGCATACTTCTTGGAACAAGCCAGTTACCCGTTCCCACGCAATGAGGAGTATATAGAACCATGGTGGATTTCCAGCTGATGAAGTAAAGGATTATTAAAGGAACGGGATGACCATGGGGATCATCGTTAATTCTCTGAAACAGAATCCGCCCTTTTCACCTGCCAAACACATGCCCACTTCTCCTCTCTGGGGATAATAAAAACTAACCAGCGAACTGACAGAGGGCCTGACCCCCCGATCCACATCGACCACACACACACAAAAAAAAACCGTACCCTCCAGCTACTAATTATAATGCTAACTTGCAAAAGTTCCCTGCATTTTAAAACAATGGAAAAATGGTGGTGGGATGATACTTAGAAGAATGGCTTCTTGTCTGTCTCCACTAACAAAAATAGGCAACACCAAGTCAGCTACTCCTCAGCATAGTTATGTTGTCGCAGCCTTCTTGGGTTTCAGGAGGGACATACAAACGTTATCAATATTATGGTGAAACGCTGAAAACCTTCAAATAATTTTCAACGTACTGGTTAATTTGAAAACTCTCCAGCATAATTCTTGGAACAAGCCAGGTAACTGTGCCCACGCATAGAGGAGTATATAGAAACATGGTGGAATCCCAGCTGATGAAGCAAAGGATTCTTAAAGGAATGAGATGACCATGCGGATCCAGTTTAATTCTCTGAAACAGAATCCGCACTTTTCACCTGCCAAACACATGCCCACTACTCTTCTCTGGGGATAATAAAAACAAACCAGCGATCTGACAGAGGGCCCGAACACCCATCCTGACCGACCCCACAAAACAAAAAAGTACCCTCCAGCTACTAATTATAATGCCAATTTGCAAAATTTCCCTGCATTTTTAAACAATGGAGAAAGGATGGTGGGATGATACTTAGAAGAATGGCTTCTTGTCAGTCTCCACTGACAAAAATAGGCAACACCAAGTCAGCTACGCCTCAGCATAGTTATGTTTGTAGCAGCCATATTTGGTTTCAGTAGGCACATACACACGTTATCACAATTATGGTGAAACGCTGAAAACCTGCAAAGGATTGTGAACATACTGGTTAATTGAAAAGCTCTCAGGCATAGTTCTTGGAACTAGCCAGTTTCCTGTGCCCACGCATAGACAAGTATATAGAACCATGGTGGATTCCCAGTTCATGAAGCAAAGGATTCTTAAAGGAACGGGATTACCATGCGGATCCTGTTTAATTCTCTGAAACAGATCCGCAGTTTTCACCTGCCATACTAATACCGACTTCTCCTCTCTGGGGATAATAAAAACCAACCGGGGAAGTGACAGAGGGCCTGACCAACACATCCACACCGACCCCACAGGAAAAAAAAAAAAAAACACCTTAGCCTCCAGCTACTAATTATAATGCTAACTTGCAAAATTTTCCTGCATTTTTAAACAATGGAAAAATGATGGTGAGATGATACTTACAAGAATGTATTCATGTCAGTCTCCACTAACAAAAATAGGCAAAACCAAGTCAGCTACGCCTCAGCATAGTTATGTCCGTGGCAGCCTTCTTGGGTTTCAGGAGGCACAACAAACGTTATCACAATTATGGTGAAACGCTGAACACCTGGAAATAATTTTCAACGTACTGGTTAATTGAAAAGCTCTGCGGCATACTGCTTGGAACAAGCCAGTTACCTGTTCCCACACAAACAGGAGTATATAGAACCATGGTGGATTTCCAGCTGATGAAGTAAAGGATTATTAAAGGAACGGTATGACCATGGGTATCGTTGTTAATTCTCTGAAACAGAATCCGCCCTTTTCACCTGCCAAACACATGCCCACTTCTCCTCTCTGGGGATAATAAAAACTATCCAGCGAACTGACAGAGGGCCTGACCCCCACCATCCACATCGACCACACACAAAAAAAAAACCGTACCCTCCAGCTACTAATTATAATGCTAACTTGCAAAATTTCCCTGCATTTTAAAACAATGGAAAAATGGTGGTGGGATGATACTTAGAAGAATAGCTTCTTGTCAGTCTCCACTAACAAAAATAGGCAACACCAAGTCAGCTACTCCTCAGCATAGTTATGTCCGTCGCAGCCTTCTTTGGTTTCAGGAGACACAAACAAAGGTTCTCACAATTATGGTGAAACGCTGAACAACTGCAAATAATTTTCAACGTAGTGGTTAATTGAAAAGCTCTGCGGCATACTTCTTGGAACAAGGCAGTTACCTGTTCCCACGCAAAGAGGAGTATTGAGAACCATGGTAGATTTCCAGCTGATGAAGTAAAGGATTACTAAAGGAAAGGGATGACCATGGGGATCATCGTTAATTCTCTGAAACAGAATCCGCCCTTTTCACCTGCCAAACACATGCCCACTTCTCCTCTCTGGGGATAATAAAAACTAACCAGCGAACTGACAGAGGGCCTGACCGCCCCCCCATCCACATCGACCACACACACAAAAAAAAAAACCGTAGCCTCCAGCTACTAATTATAATGCTAACTTGCAAAATTTCCCTGCATTTAAAAACAATGGAAAAATGGTGGTGGGATGATACTTAGAAGAATGGCTTCTTGTCAGTCTCCACTAACAAAAATAGGCAACACCAAGTCAGCTACTCCTCAGCATAGTTATGACCGTCGCAGCCTTCTTGGGTTTCAGGAGGCAAAAACAAACGTCATCACAATTATGGTGAAACGCTGAACACCTGCAAATAATTTTCAACGTAGTGGTTAATTGAAAAACTCTGTGGCATACTTCTTGGAACAAGCCAGTTACCTGTTCCCACGCAAAGAAGAGTATATAGAACCATGGTGGATTTCCAGCTGATGAAGTAAAGGATTATTAAAGGAACGGGATGACCATGGGGATCATCGTTAATTCTCTCAAACAGAATCCGCCCTTTTCACCTGCCAAACACATGCCCACTTCTCCTCTCTGGGGATAATAAAAACTAACCAGCGAACTGACAGAGGGCCTGACCCCCCCCATCCACATCGACCACACACACAAAAAAAAACGGTACCCTCCAGCTACTAATTATAATGCTAACTTGGAAAATTTCCCTGCATTTTAAAACAATGGAAAAATGGTGGTGGGATCATACTTAGAAGAATGGCTTCTTGTCAGTCTCCAGAAACAAAAATAGGCAACACCAAGTCAGCTACTCCTCAGCATAGTTATGTCCGTCGCAGCCTTCTTGGGTTTCAGGAGGGACATACAAACGTTATCAAAATTATGGTGAAATGCTGAAAACCTGCAAATAATTTTCAACTACTGGTTAATTTGAAAACTCTCCAGCATACTTCTTGGAACAAGCCAGGTACCTGTGCCCACGCATAGAGGAGTATATAGAAACATGGTGGAATCTCAGCTGATGAAGCAAAGGATTCTTAAAGGAATGAGATGACCATGGGGATCCTGTTTAATTCTCTGAAACAGAATCCGCACTTTTCACCTGCCAAACACATGCCCACTTCTCCTCTCTGGGGATAATAAAAACCAACCGGGGAACTGACAGAGGGCCTGACCAACACATCCACACCGACCCCTCAGGAAAAAAAAAAAAAAACTCCGTAGCCTCCAGCTACTAATTATAATGTTAACTTGCAAAATATTCCTGCATTTTTAAATAATGGAAAAATGATGGTGAGATGATACTTACAAGAATGGATTCTTGTCAGTCTCCACTAACAAAAATAGGCAAAACCAAGTCAGCTACTCCTCAGCATAGTTATGTCCGTTGCAGCCTTCTAGGGTTTCAGGAGGCACAAACAAAGGTTCTCACAATTATGGTAAAACGCTGAACACCTGCAAATAATTTTCACCGTAGTGGTTAATTGAAAAGCTCTGCGGCATACTTCTTGGAACAAGGCAGTTACCTGTTCCCACGCAAAGAGGAGTATATAGAACCATGGTGGATTTCCAGCTGATGAAGTAAAGGATTATTAAAGGAAAGGGATGACCATGGGGATCATCGTTAATTCTCTGAAACAGAATCCGCCCTTTTCACCTGCCAAACACATGCCCACTTCTCCTCTCTGGGGATAATAAAAACTAACCAGCGAACTGACAGAGGGCCTGACCCCCCAATCCACATCGACCACACACACAAAAAAAAAACCGTACCCTCCAGCTACTAATTATAATGCTAACTTGCAAAATTTCCCTGCATTTTAAAACAATGGAAAAATGGTGGTGAGATGATACTTAGAAGAATGGCTTCTTGTCAGTCTCCACTAACAAAAATAGGCAACACCAAGTCAGCTGCTCCTCAGCATAGCTATGTCCATCGCAGCCATTTTGGGTTTCTGGAGGCACAAACAAAGGTTCTCACAATTATGGTGAAACGCTGAACATCTGCAAATAATTTTCAACGTAGTGGTTAATTGAAAAGCTCTGCAGCATACTTCTTGGAACAAGGCAGTTACCTGTTCCCACGCAAACAGGAGTATAGAGAACCATGGTGGATTTCCAGCTGATGAAGTAAAGTAATATTAAAGGAACGGGATGACCATGGGGATCATCGTTAATTCTCTGAAACAGAATCCGCCCTTTTCACCTGCCAAACACATGCCCACTTCTCCTCTCTGGGGATAATAAAAACTAACCAGCGAACTGACAGAGGGCCTGACGCCCCCATCCACATCGATCACACACACACAAAAAAAACCGTACCCTCCAGCTACTAATTGTAATGCTAACTTGCAAAATTTCCCTGCATTTTAAAACAATGGAAAAATGGTGGTGGGATGATACTTAGAAGAATGGCTTCTTGTCAGTCTCCACTAACAAAAATAGGCAACACCAAGTCAGCTACTCCTCAGCATAGCTATGTCCATCGCAGCCATCTTGGGTTTCAGGAGGCACAAACAAACGTTATCACAATTATGGTGAAACGCTGAACACCTGCAAATAATTTTCAACGTAGTGGTTAATTGAAAAGCTCTGCGGCATACTTCTTCGAACAAGCCAGTTACCTGTTCCCACGCAAAGAGGAGTATATAGAACCATGGTGGATTTCCAGCTGATGAAGTAAAGGATTATTAAAGGAACGGGATGACCATGGGGATCATCGTTAATTCTCTGAAACAGAATCCGCCCTTTTCACTTGGCAAACACATGCCCACTTCTCCTCTCTGGGGATAATAAAAACCAACCGGGGAACTGACAGAGGGCCTGACCCCCCCCACAACAACAGCGACCACACACAAAAAAAAAACAAACCGTACCCTCCAGCTACTAATTATAATGCTATCTTGCAAAATTTCCCTGCATTTTAAAACAATGGAAAAATGGTGGTGGGATCATACTTAGAAGAATGGCTTCTTGTCTGTCTCCACTAACAAAAATAGGCAACACCAAGTCAGCTACTCCTCAGCATAGTTATGTCCGTCACAGCCTTCTTGGGTTTCAGGAGGGACATACAAACTTTATCAAAATTATGGTGAAACGCTGAAAACCTGCAAATAATTTTCAACGTACTGGTTAATTTGAAAACTCTCCAGCATAATTCTTGGAAGAAGCCAGGTACCTGTGCCCACGCATAGAGGAGTATATAGAAACATGGTGGAATCCCAGCTGATGAAGCAAAGGATTCTTAAAGGAATGAGATGACCATGCGGATCCTGTTTAATTCTCTGAAACAGAATCCGCACTTTTCACCTGCCAAACACACGCCCACTACTCTTCTCTGGGGATAATAAAAACAAACCAGCGATCTGACGGAGGGCCTGAACACCATCCTGACCGACCCCACAAAACAAAACGTACCCTCCAGCAACTAAGTATAATGCCAATTTGCAAAATTTCCCTGCATTTTTAAACAATGGAGAAATGATGGTGGAATGATACTTAGAAGAATGGCTTCTTGTCAGTCTCCACTGACAAAAATAGGCAAAACCCAGTCAGCTACGCCTCAGCATAGTTATGTCCGTAGCAGCCATATTTGGTTTCAGTAGGCACATACACACGTTATCACAATTATGGTGAACCGCTGAAAACCTGCAAAGGATTGTCAACATACTGGTTAATTGAAAAGCTCTGAGGCATAATTCTTGGAACAAGGCCGTTACCTGTTCCCACGCAAAGAGGAGTATAGAGAACCATGGTGGATTTCCAGCTGATGAAGTAAAGGATTATTAAAGGAACGGGATGACCATGGGGATCATCGTTAATTCTCTGAAACAGAATCCGCCCTTTTCACCTGCCAAACACATGCCCACTTCTCCTCTCTATGGATAATAAAAACTAACCAGCGAACTGACAGAGGGCCTGACCCCCCCATCCACATCGACCACACACACAAAAAAAACCGTACCCTCCAGCTACTAATTATAATGCTAACTTGCAAAAGTTCCCTGCATTTTAAAACAATGGAAAAATGGTGGTGGGATCATACTTAGAAAAATGGCTTCTTGTCTGTCTCCACTAACAAAAATAGGCAACACCAAGTCAGCTACTCCTCAGCATAGTTATGTCCGTCGCAGCCTTCTTGGGTTTCAGGAGTGACATACAAACGTTATCAAAATTATGGTGAAACGCTGACCACCTGCAAAAATTTTCAAGGTACTGGTTAATTTGAAAACTCTCCAGCATAATTCTTGGAACAAGCCAGGTACCTGTGCCCACGCATAGAGGAGTATATAGAAACATGGTGGAATCCCAGCTGATGAAGCAAAGGATTCTTAAAGGAATGAGATGACCATGCGGATCCTGTTTAATTCTCTGAAACAGAATCCGCCCTTTTCACCTGCCAAACACATGCCCACTTCTCCTCTCTGGGGATAATAAAAACTAACCAGCGAACTGACAGAGGGCCTGACCCCCACCATCCACATCGACGACACAAAAAAAAAAAAACGTACCCTCCAGCTACTAATTATAATGCTAACTTGGAAAATTTCCCTGCATTTTAAAACAATGGAAAAATGGTGGTGGGATGAGACTTAGAAGAATGGCTTCTTGTCAGTCTCCACTAACAAAAATAGGCAACACAAAGTAAGCTACTCCTCAGCATAGTTATGTCCGTCGCACCCTTCTTGGGTTTCAGGAGGCACAAACAAACGTTATCACAATTATGGTGAAACGATGAACACCTGCAAATAATTTTCAACGTACTGGTTAATTTGAAAACTCTCCCGAATAATTCTTGGAACAAGCTAGGTACCTGTGTCCACGCATAGAGGAGTATATAGAAACATGGTGGAATCCCAGCCGATGAAGCAAAGGATTCTTAAAGGAATAAGATGACCATGCGGATCCTGTTTAATTCTCTGAAACAGAATCCGCACTTTTCACCTGCCAAACACATGCCCACTACTCTTCTCTGGGGATAATAAAAACAAACCAGCGATCTGACAGAGGGCCTGAACACCCATCCTGACCGACCCCACAAAACAAAAAAGTACCCTCCAGCTACTAATTATAATGCCAATTTGCAAAATTTCCCTGCATTTTTAAACAATGGAGAAATGATGGTGGGATGATACTTAGAAGAATGGCTTCTTGTCAGTCTCCACTGACAAAAATAGGCAACACCAAGTCAGCTACGCCTCAGCATAGTTATGTCCGTAGCAGCCATATTTGGTTTCAGTAGGCACATACACACGTTATCACAATTATGGTGAAACGCTGAAAACCTGCAAAGGATTGTCAACATACTGGTTAATTGAAAAGCTCTGAGGCATACTTCTTGGAACTAGCCAGTTTCCTGTGCCTACGCATAGAGAAGTATATAGTACCATGGTGGATTCCCAACTCATGAAGCAAAGGATTCTTAAAGGAACGGGATTACCATGCGGATCCTGTTTAATTCTCTGAAACAGATCCGCAATTTTCACCTGCCATACTAATACCCACTTCTCCTCTCTGGGGATAATAAAAACAAACCAGCGAACTGACAGAGGGCCTGACCAACACATCCACACCGACCCCACATGAAAAAAAATAAAACAACAATGTAGCCTCCAGCTACTAATTATAATGCTAACTTGCAAATCTTTCCTGCATTTTTAAACAATGGAAAAATGATGGTGAGATGATACTTAGAAGAATGGATTCTTGTCAGTCTCCACTAACAAAAATAGGCAACACCAAGTCAGCTACGCCTCAGCATAGTTATGTCCGTCGCAGCCTTCTTGGGTTTCAGGAGGCACAAACAAACGATATCACAATTATGGTGAAACGCTGAACACCTGCAAATAATTTTCAACGTAGTGGTTAATTGAAAAGCTCTGCGGCATACTTCTTGGAACAAGCCAGTTACCTGTTCCCACGCAAAGAGGAGTATATAGAACCATGGTGGATTTCCAGCTGATGAAGTAAAGGATTATTAAAGGAACGGGATGACCATGGGGATCATCGTTAATTCTCTGAAACAGAATCCGCCCTTTTCACCTGCCAAACACATGCCCACTACTCCTCTCTGGGGATAATAAAAATTAACCAGCGAACTGACAGAGGGCCTTACCCCCCCCATCCACATCGACCACACAAAAAAAAAAACCGTACCATTCAGCTACTAATTATAATGCTAACTTGCAAAATTTCCCTGCATTTTAAAACAATGGAAAAATGGTGGTGGGATGATACTTAGAAGAATGGCTTCTTGTCTGTCTCCACTAACAAAAATAGGCAACACCAAGTCAGCTACTCCTCAGCATAGTTATGTCCGTCGCAGCCTTCTTGGGTTTCAGGAGGCACATACAAACGTTAGCAAAATTATGGTGAAACGCTGAACACCTGCAAATAATTTTCAACGTACTGGCTAATTTGAAAACTCTCCAGCATACTTCTTGGTACAAGCCAGGTACCTGTTTCCATGCAAAGAGGTGTATATAGAACCATACTGGAATCCCAGCTGATGAAGCAAAGGATTCTTAAAGGAATGAGATGACCATGCGGATCCTGTTTAATTCTCTGAAACAGAATCCGCACTTTTCACCTGCCAAACACATGCCCACTACTCTTCTCTGGGGATAATAAAAACAAACCAGCGATCTGACAGAGGGCCTGAACACCCATCCTGACCGACCCCACAAAACAAAAAAGTACCCTCCAGCTACTAATTATAATGCCAATTTGCAAAATTTCCCTGCATTTTTAAACAATGGAGAAATGATGGTGGGATGATACTTAGAAGAATGGCTTCTTGTCAGTCTCCACTGACAAAAATAGGCAACACCCAGTCAGCTACGCCTCAGCATAGTTATGTCCGTAGCAGCCATATTTGGTTTCAGTAGGCACATACACACGTTATCACAATTATGGTGAACCGCTGAAAACCTGCAAAGGATTGTCAACATACTGGTTAATTGAAAAGCTCTGAGGCATACTTCTTGGAACTAGCCAGTTTCCTGTGCCCACGCATAGAGAAGTATATAGAACCATGGTGGATTCCCAGGTCATGAAGCAAAGGATTCTTAAAGGAACGGGATTACCATGCGGATCCTGTTTAATTCTCTGAAACAGAATCCGCCCTTTTGACCTGCCAAACACATGCCCACTTCTCCTCTCTGGGGATAATAAAAACAAACCAGCGAACTGACAGAGGGCCTGACCAACACATCCACACCGATCCCACAGGAAAAAAAAAAAAAAAACACCGTAGCCTCCACCTACTAATTATAATGCTAACTTGCAAAATTTCCCTGCATTTTAACACAATGGAAAAATGGTGGTGGGATGATACTTAGAAGAATGGCTTCTTCTCAGTCTCCACTAACACAAATAGGCAACACCAAGTCACCTACGCCTCAGCATAGTTATGTCCGTCGCAGCCTTCTTGGGTTTCAGGAGGCACAAACAAACTTTATCACAATTATGGTGAAACGCTGAACACCTGCAAATAATTTTCAACGTACTGGTTAATTGAAAAGCTCTGCGGCATACTTCTTGGAACAAGCTAGTTACCTGTTCCCACGCAAACAGGAGTATATAGAACCATGGTGGATTTCCAGCTGATGAAGTAAAGGATTATTAAAGGAATGGGATGACCATGGGGATCATCGTTAATTCTCTGAAACAGAATCCGCCCTTTTCACCTGCCAAACACATGCCCACTTCTCCTCTCTGGGGATAATAAAAACTAACCAGCGAACTGACAGAGGGCCTGAACCCCCCATCCACATCGACCACACACACAAAAAAATCCGAACCCTCCAGCTGCTAATTATAATGCTAACTTGCAAAATTTCCCTGCATTTTAAAACCATGGAAAAATGGTGGTGGGATGATACTTAGAAGAATGGCTTCTTGTCAGTCTCCACTAACAAAAATAGGCCACACCAAGTCAGCTACGCCTCAGCATAGTTATGTCCGTCGCAGCCTTCTTGGGTTTCAGGAGGCACAAACACACGTTATCACAATTATGGTGAAACGCTGAACACCTGCAAATAATTCTGAACGTAGTGGTTAATTGAAAAGCTCTGCGGCATACTTCTTGGAACAAGCCAGTTACCTGTTCCCACGCAAAGAGGAGTATATAGAACCATGGTGGATTTCCAGCTGATGAAGTAAAGGATTATTAAAGGAACGGGATGACCATGGGGATCATCGTTAATTCTCTCAAACAGAATCCGCCCTTTTCACCTGCCAAACACATGCCCACTTCTCCTCTCTGGGGATAATAAAAACTAACCAGCGAACTGACAGAGGGCCTGACACCCCCATCCACGTCGACGACACACACACAAAAAAAAACGTACCCTCCAGCTACTAATTATAATGCTAACTTGCAAAATTTCCCTGCATTTTAAAACAATGGAAAAATGGTGGTGGGATGATACTTAGAAGAATGGCTTCTTGTCAGTCTCCACTAACAAAAATAGGCAACACCAAGTCAGCTACTCCTCAGCATAGTTATGTCCGTCGCAGCCTTCTTGGGTTTCAGGAGGCACAAACACACGTTATCACAATTATGGTGAAACGCTGAACACCTGCAAATAATTTTCAACGTACTGGTTAATTGAAAAGCTCTGCGGCATACTTCTTGGAACAAGGCAGTTACCTGTTCCCACGCAAAGAGGAGTATATAGAAGCATGGTGGATTTCCAGCTGATGAAGTAAAGGATTATTAAAGGAACGGGATGACCATGGGGATCATCGTTAATTCTCTGAAACAGAATCCGCCCTTTTCACCTGCCAAACACATGTCCACTTCTCCTCTCTGGGGATAATAAAAACTAACCAGCGAACTGACAGAGGGCCTGACCCCCACCCCCATCCACATCGACCACACACACAAAACAAAAAAAACGTACCCTCCAGCTACTAATTATAATGCTAACTTGCAAAATTTCCCTGCATTATAAAACAATGGAAAAATGGTGGTGGGATGAGACTTAGAAGAATGGCTTCTTGTCAGTCTCCACTAACAAAAATAGGCAACACCAAGTCAGCTACTCCTCAGCATAGTTATCTCTGTCGCAGCCTTCTTGGGTTTCAGGAGGCACAAACAAACGTTATCACAATTATGGTGAAACGCTGAACACCTGCAAATAATTTTCAACGTACTGGTTAATTTGAAAACTCTCCAGCATAATTCTTGAAACAAGCCAGGTACCTGTGCCCACGCATAGAGGAGTATATAGAAACATGGTGGAATCCCAGCTGATGAAGCAAAGGATTCTTAAAGGAATGAGATGACCATGCGGATCCTGTTTAATTCTCTGAAACAGAATCCGCACTTTTCACCTGCCAAACACATGCCCACTACTCTTCTCTGGGGATAATAAAAACAAACCAGCGATCTGACAGAGGGCCCGAACAGCCATCCTGACCGACCCCACAAAACAAAAAAGTACCCTCCAGCTACTAATTATAATGCCAATTTGCAAAATTTCCCTGCATTTTTAAACAATGGAGAAATCATGGTGGGATGATACTTAGAAGAATGGCTTCTTGTCAGTCTCCACTGACAAAAATAGGCAACACCAAGTCAGCTACGCCTCAGCATAGTTATGTCCGTAGCAGCCATATTTGGTTTCAGTAGGCACATACACACGTTATCACAATTATGGTGAAACGCTGAAAACCTGCAAAGGATTGTCAACATACTGGTTAATTGAAAAGCTCTGAGGCATACTTCTTGGAGCAAGCCAGTTACCTGTTCCCAAGCAAAGAGGAGTATATAGAACCATGGTGGATTCCCAGCTCATGAAGCAAAGGATTCTTAAAGGAACAGGATTACCATGCGGATCCTGTTTAATTCTCTGAAACAGATCCGCAGTTTTCACCTTCCATACTAATACCCACTTCTCCTCTCTGGGGATAATAAAAACAAACCAGCGAACTGACAGAGGGCCTGACCAACGCTTCCACACCGACCCGACAGGAAAAAAAAAAAAAACACACCGTACCCTCCACCTACTAATTATAATGCTAACTTGCAAAATTTTCCTGCATTTTTAAATAATGGAAAAATGATGGTGAGATGATACTTACAAGAATGGATTCTAGTCTCACTCCACTAACAAAAATAGGCAAAACTAAGTCAGCTACGCCTCAGCATAGTTATGTCCGTCGCAGCCTTCTTGGGTTTCAGGAGGCACAAACAAAGGTTCTCACAATTATGGTGAAACGCTGAACACCTGCAAATAATTTTCAACGTAGTGGTTAATTGAAAAGCTCTGGGGCATACTTCTTGGAACAAGGCAGTTACCTGTTCCCACGCAAGGAGGAGTATAGAGAACCATGGTGGATATCCAGCTGATGAAGTAAAGGATTATTAAAGGAACGGGATGACCATGGGGATCATCGTTAATTCTCTGAAACAGAATCCGCCCTTTTCACCTGCCAAACACATGCCCACTTCTCCTCTCTATGGATAATAAAAACTAACCAGCGAACTGACAGAGGGCCTGACCCCCCCATCCACATCGACCACACACACAAAAAAAACCGTACCCTCCAGCTACTAATTATAATGCTAACTTGCAAAAGTTCCCTGCATTTTAAAACAATGGAAAAATGGTGGTGGGATCATACTTAGAAAAATGGCTTCTTGTCTGTCTCCACTAACAAAAATAGGCAACACCAAGTCAGCTACTCCTCAGCATAGTTATGTCCGTCGCAGCCTTCTTGGGTTTCAGGAGTGACATACAAACGTTATCAAAATTATGGTGAAACGCTGACCACCTGCAAAAATTTTCAAGGTACTGGTTAATTTGAAAACTCTCCAGCATAATTCTTGGAACAAGCCAGGTACCTGTGCCCACGCATAGAGGAGTATATAGAAACATGGTGGAATCCCAGCTGATGAAGCAAAGGATTCTTAAAGGAATGAGATGACCATGCGGATCCTGTTTAATTCTCTGAAACAGAATCCGCCCTTTTCACCTGCCAAACACATGCCCACTTCTCCTCTCTGGGGATAATAAAAACTAACCAGCGAACTGACAGAGGGCCTGACCCCCACCATCCACATCGACGACACAAAAAAAAAAAAACGTACCCTCCAGCTACTAATTATAATGCTAACTTGGAAAATTTCCCTGCATTTTAAAACAATGGAAAAATGGTGGTGGGATGAGACTTAGAAGAATGGCTTCTTGTCAGTCTCCACTAACAAAAATAGGCAACACAAAGTAAGCTACTCCTCAGCATAGTTATGTCCGTCGCACCCTTCTTGGGTTTCAGGAGGCACAAACAAACGTTATCACAATTATGGTGAAACGATGAACACCTGCAAATAATTTTCAACGTACTGGTTAATTTGAAAACTCTCCCGAATAATTCTTGGAACAAGCTAGGTACCTGTGTCCACGCATAGAGGAGTATATAGAAACATGGTGGAATCCCAGCCGATGAAGCAAAGGATTCTTAAAGGAATAAGATGACCATGCGGATCCTGTTTAATTCTCTGAAACAGAATCCGCACTTTTCACCTGCCAAACACATGCCCACTACTCTTCTCTGGGGATAATAAAAACAAACCAGCGATCTGACAGAGGGCCTGAACACCCATCCTGACCGACCCCACAAAACAAAAAAGTACCCTCCAGCTACTAATTATAATGCCAATTTGCAAAATTTCCCTGCATTTTTAAACAATGGAGAAATGATGGTGGGATGATACTTAGAAGAATGGCTTCTTGTCAGTCTCCACTGACAAAAATAGGCAACACCAAGTCAGCTACGCCTCAGCATAGTTATGTCCGTAGCAGCCATATTTGGTTTCAGTAGGCACATACACACGTTATCACAATTATGGTGAAACGCTGAAAACCTGCAAAGGATTGTCAACATACTGGTTAATTGAAAAGCTCTGAGGCATACTTCTTGGAACTAGCCAGTTTCCTGTGCCTACGCATAGAGAAGTATATAGTACCATGGTGGATTCCCAACTCATGAAGCAAAGGATTCTTAAAGGAACGGGATTACCATGCGGATCCTGTTTAATTCTCTGAAACAGATCCGCAATTTTCACCTGCCATACTAATACCCACTTCTCCTCTCTGGGGATAATAAAAACAAACCAGCGAACTGACAGAGGGCCTGACCAACACATCCACACCGACCCCACATGAAAAAAAATAAAACAACAATGTAGCCTCCAGCTACTAATTATAATGCTAACTTGCAAATCTTTCCTGCATTTTTAAACAATGGAAAAATGATGGTGAGATGATACTTAGAAGAATGGATTCTTGTCAGTCTCCACTAACAAAAATAGGCAACACCAAGTCAGCTACGCCTCAGCATAGTTATGTCCGTCGCAGCCTTCTTGGGTTTCAGGAGGCACAAACAAACGATATCACAATTATGGTGAAACGCTGAACACCTGCAAATAATTTTCAACGTAGTGGTTAATTGAAAAGCTCTGCGGCATACTTCTTGGAACAAGCCAGTTACCTGTTCCCACGCAAAGAGGAGTATATAGAACCATGGTGGATTTCCAGCTGATGAAGTAAAGGATTATTAAAGGAACGGGATGACCATGGGGATCATCGTTAATTCTCTGAAACAGAATCCGCCCTTTTCACCTGCCAAACACATGCCCACTACTCCTCTCTGGGGATAATAAAAATTAACCAGCGAACTGACAGAGGGCCTTACCCCCCCCATCCACATCGACCACACACAAAAAAAAACCGTACCATTCAGCTACTAATTATAATGCTAACTTGCAAAATTTCCCTGCATTTTAAAACAATGGAAAAATGGTGGTGGGATGATACTTAGAAGAATGGCTTCTTGTCTGTCTCCACTAACAAAAATAGGCAACACCAAGTCAGCTACTCCTCAGCATAGTTATGTCCGTCGCAGCCTTCTTGGGTTTCAGGAGGCACATACAAACGTTAGCAAAATTATGGTGAAACGCTGAACACCTGCAAATAATTTTCAACGTACTGGCTAATCTGAAAACTCTCCAGCATACTTCTTGGTACAAGCCAGGTACCTGTTTCCATGCAAAGAGGTGTATATAGAACCATACTGGAATCCCAGCTGATGAAGCAAAGGATTCTTAAAGGAATGAGATGACCATGCGGATCCTGTTTAATTCTCTGAAACAGAATCCGCACTTTTCACCTGCCAAACACATGCCCACTACTCTTCTCTGGGGATAATAAAAACAAACCAGCGATCTGACAGAGGGCCTGAACACCCATCCTGACCGACCCCACAAAACAAAAAAGTACCCTCCAGCTACTAATTATAATGCCAATTTGCAAAATTTCCCTGCATTTTTAAACAATGGAGAAATGATGGTGGGATGATACTTAGAAGAATGGCTTCTTGTCAGTCTCCACTGACAAAAATAGGCAACACCCAGTCAGCTACGCCTCAGCATAGTTATGTCCGTAGCAGCCATATTTGGTTTCAGTAGGCACATACACACGTTATCACAATTATGGTGAACCGCTGAAAACCTGCAAAGGATTGTCAACATACTGGTTAATTGAAAAGCTCTGAGGCATACTTCTTGGAACTAGCCAGTTTCCTGTGCCCACGCATAGAGAAGTATATAGAACCATGGTGGATTCCCAGGTCATGAAGCAAAGGATTCTTAAAGGAACGGGATTACCATGCGGATCCTGTTTAATTCTCTGAAACAGAATCCGCCCTTTTGACCTGCCAAACACATGCCCACTTCTCCTCTCTGGGGATAATAAAAACAAACCAGCGAACTGACAGAGGGCCTGACCAACACATCCACACCGATCCCACAGGAAAAAAAAAAAAAAAACACCGTAGCCTCCACCTACTAATTATAATGCTAACTTGCAAAATTTCCCTGCATTTTAACACAATGGAAAAATGGTGGTGGGATGATACTTAGAAGAATGGCTTCTTCTCAGTCTCCACTAACACAAATAGGCAACACCAAGTCACCTACGCCTCAGCATAGTTATGTCCGTCGCAGCCTTCTTGGGTTTCAGGAGGCACAAACAAACTTTATCACAATTATGGTGAAACGCTGAACACCTGCAAATAATTTTCAACGTACTGGTTAATTGAAAAGCTCTGCGGCATACTTCTTGGAACAAGCTAGTTACCTGTTCCCACGCAAACAGGAGTATATAGAACCATGGTGGATTTCCAGCTGATGAAGTAAAGGATTATTAAAGGAATGGGATGACCATGGGGATCATCGTTAATTCTCTGAAACAGAATCCGCCCTTTTCACCTGCCAAACACATGCCCACTTCTCCTCTCTGGGGATAATAAAAACTAACCAGCGAACTGACAGAGGGCCTGAACCCCCCATCCACATCGACCACACACACAAAAAAATCCGAACCCTCCAGCTGCTAATTATAATGCTAACTTGCAAAATTTCCCTGCATTTTAAAACCATGGAAAAATGGTGGTGGGATGATACTTAGAAGAATGGCTTCTTGTCAGTCTCCACTAACAAAAATAGGCCACACCAAGTCAGCTACGCCTCAGCATAGTTATGTCCGTCGCAGCCTTCTTGGGTTTCAGGAGGCACAAACACACGTTATCACAATTATGGTGAAACGCTGAACACCTGCAAATAATTCTGAACGTAGTGGTTAATTGAAAAGCTCTGCGGCATACTTCTTGGAACAAGCCAGTTACCTGTTCCCACGCAAAGAGGAGTATATAGAACCATGGTGGATTTCCAGCTGATGAAGTAAAGGATTATTAAAGGAACGGGATGACCATGGGGATCATCGTTAATTCTCTCAAACAGAATCCGCCCTTTTCACCTGCCAAACACATGCCCACTTCTCCTCTCTGGGGATAATAAAAACTAACCAGCGAACTGACAGAGGGCCTGACACCCCCATCCACGTCGACGACACACACACAAAAAAAAACGTACCCTCCAGCTACTAATTATAATGCTAACTTGCAAAATTTCCCTGCATTTTAAAACAATGGAAAAATGGTGGTGGGATGATACTTAGAAGAATGGCTTCTTGTCAGTCTCCACTAACAAAAATAGGCAACACCAAGTCAGCTACTCCTCAGCATAGTTATGTCCGTCGCAGCCTTCTTGGGTTTCAGGAGGCACAAACACACGTTATCACAATTATGGTGAAACGCTGAACACCTGCAAATAATTTTCAACGTACTGGTTAATTGAAAAGCTCTGCGGCATACTTCTTGGAACAAGGCAGTTACCTGTTCCCACGCAAAGAGGAGTATATAGAAGCATGGTGGATTTCCAGCTGATGAAGTAAAGGATTATTAAAGGAACGGGATGACCATGGGGATCATCGTTAATTCTCTGAAACAGAATCCGCCCTTTTCACCTGCCAAACACATGTCCACTTCTCCTCTCTGGGGATAATAAAAACTAACCAGCGAACTGACAGAGGGCCTGACCCCCACCCCCATCCACATCGACCACACACACAAAACAAAAAAAACGTACCCTCCAGCTACTAATTATAATGCTAACTTGCAAAATTTCCCTGCATTATAAAACAATGGAAAAATGGTGGTGGGATGAGACTTAGAAGAATGGCTTCTTGTCAGTCTCCACTAACAAAAATAGGCAACACCAAGTCAGCTACTCCTCAGCATAGTTATCTCTGTCGCAGCCTTCTTGGGTTTCAGGAGGCACAAACAAACGTTATCACAATTATGGTGAAACGCTGAACACCTGCAAATAATTTTCAACGTACTGGTTAATTTGAAAACTCTCCAGCATAATTCTTGAAACAAGCCAGGTACCTGTGCCCACGCATAGAGGAGTATATAGAAACATGGTGGAATCCCAGCTGATGAAGCAAAGGATTCTTAAAGGAATGAGATGACCATGCGGATCCTGTTTAATTCTCTGAAACAGAATCCGCACTTTTCACCTGCCAAACACATGCCCACTACTCTTCTCTGGGGATAATAAAAACAAACCAGCGATCTGACAGAGGGCCCGAACAGCCATCCTGACCGACCCCACAAAACAAAAAAGTACCCTCCAGCTACTAATTATAATGCCAATTTGCAAAATTTCCCTGCATTTTTAAACAATGGAGAAATCATGGTGGGATGATACTTAGAAGAATGGCTTCTTGTCAGTCTCCACTGACAAAAATAGGCAACACCAAGTCAGCTACGCCTCAGCATAGTTATGTCCGTAGCAGCCATATTTGGTTTCAGTAGGCACATACACACGTTATCACAATTATGGTGAAACGCTGAAAACCTGCAAAGGATTGTCAACATACTGGTTAATTGAAAAGCTCTGAGGCATACTTCTTGGAGCAAGCCAGTTACCTGTTCCCAAGCAAAGAGGAGTATATAGAACCATGGTGGATTCCCAGCTCATGAAGCAAAGGATTCTTAAAGGAACAGGATTACCATGCGGATCCTGTTTAATTCTCTGAAACAGATCCGCAGTTTTCACCTTCCATACTAATACCCACTTCTCCTCTCTGGGGATAATAAAAACAAACCAGCGAACTGACAGAGGGCCTGACCAACGCTTCCACACCGACCCGACAGGAAAAAAAAAAAAAACACACCGTACCCTCCACCTACTAATTATAATGCTAACTTGCAAAATTTTCCTGCATTTTTAAATAATGGAAAAATGATGGTGAGATGATACTTACAAGAATGGATTCTAGTCTCACTCCACTAACAAAAATAGGCAAAACTAAGTCAGCTACGCCTCAGCATAGTTATGTCCGTCGCAGCCTTCTTGGGTTTCAGGAGGCACAAACAAAGGTTCTCACAATTATGGTGAAATGCTGAACACCTGCAAATAATTTTCAACGTAGGGGTTAATTGAAAAGCTCTGCGGCATACTTCTTGGAACAAGCCAGTTACCTGTTCCCACGCAAAGAGGAGTATAGAGAACCATGGTGGTTTTCCAGCTGATGAAGTAAAGGATTATTAAAGGAAAGGGATGACCATGGGGATCATCGTTAATTCTCTGAAACAGAATCCGCCCTTTTCACCTGCCAAACATATGCCCACTTCTCCTCTCTGGGGATAATAAAAACTAACCAGTGAACTGACAGAAGGCCTGACCGCCCCCCCATCCACATTGACCACACACAAAAAAAAAAAACCGTACCCTCCAGCTACTAATTATAATGCTAAGTTGTAAAATTTCCCTGCATTTTAAAAAAATGGAAAAATCGTGGTGGGATGATACTAAGAAGAATGGCTTCTTGTCAGTCTCCACTAACAAAAATAGGCAACACCAAGTCAGCTACTCCTCAGCATAGTTATGTCCGTCGGAGCCTTCTTGCGTTTCAGGAGGCACAAACAAAGGTTCTCACAATTATGGTGAAACGCTGAACACCTGCAAATAATTTTCAACGTAGTGGTTAATTGAAAAGCTCTGCGGCATACTTCTTGGAACAAGGCAGTTACCTGTTCCCACGCAAAGAGGAGTATAGAGAACCATGGTGGATTTCCAGCTGATGAAGTAAAGGATTATTAAAGGAACGGGATGACCATGGGGAACATCGTTAATTCTCTGAAACAGAATCCGCCCTTTTCACCTGCCAAACACTTGCCCACTTCTCCTCTCTGGGGATAATAAAAACTAACCAGCGAACTGACAGAGGGCCTGACCCCCCCCCATCCACATCGACCACACACAAAAAAAAAACCGTACCCTCCAGCTACTAATTATAATGCTAACTTGCAAAATTTCCCTGCATTTTAAAACAATGGAAAAATGGCGATGGGATGATACTTAGAAGAATGGCTTCTTGTCAGTCTCCACTAACAAAAATAGGCAACACCAAATCAGCTACTCCTCAGCATAGTTATGTCCGTCGCAGCCTTCTTGCGTTTCAGGAGGGACATACAAACGTTATCAAAATTATGGTGAAACGCTGAAAACCTGCAAATAATTTTCAACGTACTGGTTAATTTGAAAACTCTCCAGCATAATTCTTGGAACAAGCCAGGTACCTGTGCCCACGCATAGAGGAGTATATAGAAACATGGTGGAATCCCAGCTGATGAAGCAAAGGATTCTTAAAGGAATGAGATGACCATGCGGATCCTGTTTAATTCTCTGAAACAGAATCCGCACTTTTCACCTGCCAAACACATGCCCACTACTCTTCTCTGGGGATAATAAAAACAAACCAGCGATCTGACAGAGGGCCTGAACACCCATCCTGACCGACCCCACAAAACAAAAAAGTACCCTCCAGCTACTAATTATAATGCCAATTTGCAAAATTTCCCTGCATTTTTAAACAATGGAGAAATGATGGTGGGATGATACTTAGAAGAATGTCTTCTTGTCAGTCTCCACTGACAAAAATAGGCAACACCAAGTCAGCTACGCCTCAGCATAGTTATGTCCATAGCAGCCATATTTGGTTTCAGTAGGCACATACACACGTTATCACAATTATGGTGAAACGCTGAAAACCTGCAAAGGATTGTCAACATACTGGTTAATTGAAAAGCTCTGAGGCATACTTCTTGGAACAAGCCAGTTACCTGTTCCCACGCAAAGAGGAGTATATAGAACCATGGTGGATTCCCAGCTCATGAAGCAAAGGATTCTTAAAGGAACGGGATTACCATGCGGATCCTGTTTAATTCTCTGAAACAGATCCGCAGTTTTCACCTGCCATACTAATACCCACTTCTCCTCTCTGGGGATAATAAAAACCAACCGGGGAACTGACAGAGGGCCTGACCAACACATCCACACCGATCCCACATGAATAAAAAAAAAAAAACACCGTAGCCTCCAGCTACTAATTATAATGCTAACTTGCAAAATTTTCCTGCATTTTTAAACAATGGAAAAATTATGGTGAGATGATACTTACAAGAATGGATTCTTGTCAGTCTCCACTAACAAAAATAGGCAAAACCAAGTCAGGTACGCCTCACCATAGTTATGTCCGTTGCAGCCTTCTTGGGTTTCAGGAGGCACAAACAAAGGTTCTCACAATTATGGTGAAACGCTGAACACCTGCAAATAATTTTCAATGTAGTGGTTAATTGAAAAGCTCTGCGGCATACTTCTTGGAACAAGCCAGTTACCTGTTCCCACGCAAACAGGAGTATATGGAACCATGGTGGATTTCCAGCTGATGAAGTAAAGGATTATTAAAGGAACAGGATGACCATGGGGATCATCGATAATTCTATGAAACAGAATCCGCCCTTTTCACCTGCCAAACACATGCCCACTTCTCCTCTCTTGGGATAATAAAAACTAACCAGCGAACTGACAGAGGGCCTGACCCCCACCATCCACATCGACCACACACAAAAATGAAAACGGTACCCTCCAGCTACTAATTATAATGCTAACTTGCAAAATTTCCCTGCATTTTAAAACAATGGAAAAATGGTGGTGGGATGATACTTAGAAGAATGGCTTCTTGTCAGTCTCCACTAACAAAAATAGGCAACACCAAGTCACCTACTCCTCAGCATAGTTATGTCCGTCGCAGCCTTCTTGGGTTTCAGGAGGCACAAACAAAGGTTCTGACAATTATGGTGAAACGGTGAACACCTGCAAATAATTTTCAACGTACTGGTTAATTGAAAAGCTCTGCGGCATACTTCTTGGAACAAGGCAGTTACCTGTTCCCACGCAAAGGGGAGTATATAGAACCATGATGGATTTCCAGCTGATGAAGTAAAGGATTATTAAAGGAACGGGATGACCATGGGGATCATCGTTAATTCTCTGAAACAGAATCCGCCCTTTTCATCTGCCAAACACATGCCCACTTCTCTTCTCTGGGGATAATAAAAACTAACCAGCGAACTGACAGAGGGCCTGACCCCCATCATCCACATCGACCACACAAAAAAAAAAAAACCGTACCCTCCAGCTACTAATTATAATGCTAACTTGCAAAATTTCCCTGCATTTTAAAACAATGGAAAAATGGTGGTGGGATGATACTTAGAAGAATGGCTTCTTGTCAGTCTCCACTAACAAAAATAGGCAACACCAAGTCAGCTACTCCTCAGCATAGTTATGTCCGTAGCAGCCTTCTAGGGTTTCAGGAGGCACAAACAAACGTTATCACAATTATGGTGAAAAGCTGAACACCTGCAAATAATTTTCAACGTAGTGGTTAATTGAAAAGCTCTGCGGCATACTTCTTGGAACAAGCCAGTTACCTGTTCCCACGCAAAGAGGAGTATATAGAACCATGGTGGATTTCCAGCTGATGAAGTAAAGGATTATTAAAGGAACGGGATGACCATGGGGATCATCGTTAATTCTCTGAAACAGAATCCGCCCTTTTCACCTGCCAAACACATGCCCACTTCTCCTCTCTGGGAATAATAAAAACTAACCAGCGAACTGACAGAGGGCCTGACCCCCCCCCCCCATCGACATCGACCACACACACACAAAAAAAAACCGTACCCTCCAGCTACTAATTATAATGCTAACTTGCAAAATTTCCCTGCATTTTAAAACAATGAAAAAATGGTGGTGGGATCATACTTAGAAGAATGGCTTCTTGTCTGTCTCCACTAACAAAAATAGGCCACACCAAGTCAGCTACTCCTCAGCATATTTATGTCCGTCGCAGCCTTCTTGGGTTTCAGGAGGGACATACAAACGTTATCAATATTATGATGAAACGCTGAAAACCTGCAAATAATTTTCAACGTACTGGTTAATTTGAAAACTCTCCAGCATAATTCTTGGAACAAGCCAGGTACCTGTGCCCACGCATAGAAGAGTATATAGAAACATGGTGGAATCCCAGCTGATGAAGCAAACGATTCTTAAAGGAATGAGATGACCATGCGGATCCTGTTTAATTCTCTGAAACAGAATCCGCATTTTCACCTGCCAAACACATGCCCACTATTCTTCTCTGGGGATAATAAAAACAAACCAGTGATCTGACAGAGGGCCTGAACACCCATCCTGACCGACCCCACAAAACAAAAAAGTACCCTCCAGCTACTAATTATAATGCCAATTTGCAAAATTTCCCTGCATTTTTAAACAATGGAGAAAGGATGGTGGGATGATACTTAGAAGAATGGCTTCTTGTCAGTCTCCACTGACAAAAATAGGCAACACCAAGTCAGCTACGCCTCAGCATAGTTATGTCCGTAGCAGCCATATTTGGTTTCAGTAGGCACATACACACGTTATGACAATTATGGTGAAACGCTGAAAACCTGCAAAGGATTGTGAACATACTGGTTAATTGAAAAGCTCTGACGCATACTTCTTGGAACTAGCCAGTTTCCTGTGCCCACGCATAGACAAGTATATAGAACCATGGTGGATTCCCAGCTCATGAAGCAAAGGATTCTTAAAGGAACGGGATTACCTTGCGGATCCTGTTTAATTCTCTGAAACAGATCCGCAGTTTTCACCTGCCATACTAATACCCACTTCTCCTCTCTGGGGATAATAAAAAGCAACCGGGGAACTGGCAGAGGGCCTGACCAACACATCCACACCGACCCCACAGGAAAAAAAAAAAAAAAAAAAAAACACCGTAGCCTCCAGCTACTAATTATAATGCTAACTTGCAAAATTTCCCTGCATTTTAAAACAATGGAAAAATGGTGGTGGGATGATACTTAGAAGAATGACTTCTTGTCAGTCCCCACTAACAAAAATAGGCAACACCAAGTCAGCTAATCCTCAGCGTAGTTATGTCCGTCGCAGCCTTCTTGCGTTTCAGGAGGCACAAACACACGTTATCACAATTATGGTGAAACGCTGAACACCTGCAAATAATTTTCAACGTAGTGCTTAATTGAAAAGGTCTGCGGCATACTTCTTGGAACAAGGCAGTTACCTGTTCCCACGCAAAGAGGAGTATACAGAACCATGGTGGATTTCCAGCTGATGAAGTAAAGGATTATTAAAGGAACGGGATGACCATGGGGATCATCGTTAATTCTCTGAAACAGAATCCGCCCTTTTCACCTGCCAAACACATGCCCACTTCTCCTCTCTGGGGATAATAAAAACTAACCAGCGAACTGACAGAGGGCCTGACCCCCACCATCCACATCGACCACAAAAAAAAAAAAAAAAACCGTACCCTCCAGCTACTAATTATAATGCTAACTTTCAAAATTTCCCTGCATTTTAAAACAATGGAAAAATGGTGGTGAGATGATACTTAGAAGAATGGCTTCTTGTCAGTCTCCACTAACAAAAATAGGCAACACCAAGTCAGCTACTCCTCAGCATAGTTATGTCCGTCGCAGCCTTCTAGGGTTTCAGGAGGCACAAACAAAGGTTCTCACAATTATGGTAAAACCCTGAACACCTGCAAATAATTTTCAACGTAGTGGTTAATTGAAAAGCTCTGCGGCATACTTCTTGGAACAAGCCAGTTACCTGTTCCCACGCAAAGAGGAGTATAGAGAACCATGGTGGATTTCCAGCTGATGAAGTAAAGGATTATTAAAGGAACAGGATGACCATGGGGATCATCGTTAATAATCTGAAACAGAATCCGCCCTTTTCACCTGCCAAACACATGCCCACTTCTCCTCTCTGGGGATAATAAAAACTAACCAGCGAACTGACAGAGGGCCTGACCCCCCCATCCACATCGACCACACACCAAAAAAAAAAAAAAACCGTACCCTCCAGCTACTAATTATAATGCTAACTTGCAAAATTTCCCTGCATTTTAAAACAATGGAAAAATGGTGGTGGGATGATACTTAGAAGAATGGCTTCTTGTCAGTCTCCACTGACAAATATAGGCAACACCAAGTCAGCTACGCCTCAGCATAGTTATGTCCGTAGCAGCCATATTTGGTTTCAGTAGGCACATACACACGTTATCACAATTATGGTGAAACGCTGAAAACCTGCAAAGGATTGTCAACATACAGGATAATTGAAAAGCTCTGAGGCATACTTCTTGGAACAAGCCAGTTACCTGTTCCCACGCAAAGAGGAGTATATAGAACCATGGTGGATTCCCAGCTCATGAAGCAAAGGATTCTTAAAGGAACGGGATTACCATGCGGTTCCTGTTTAATTCTCTGAAACAGATCCGCAGTTTTCACCTGCCATACTAATACCCACTTCTCCTCTCTGGGGATAATAAAAACAAACCAGCGAACTGACAGAGGACCTGATCAAGAAATCCACACGGACCCCACAGGAAAAAAAAAAAAACACCGTAGCCTCCAGCAACTAATTATAATGCTAACTTGCAAAATTTTCGTGCATTTTTAAACAATGGAAAACTGATGGTGAGATGATACTTAGAAGAATGGATTATTGTCAGTCTCCTCTAACAAAAATATGCAAAACCAAGTCAGCTACGCCTCAGCATAGTTATGTCCGTCGCAGCCTTCTTGGGTTTCAGGAGGCACAAACAAACCTTATCACAATTATGGTGAAACGCTGAACACCTGCAAATAATTTTCAACGTACTGGTTAATTGAAAAGCTCTGCAGCATACTTCCTGTAACAAGCCAGTCACTTGTTCCCACGCAAAGAGGAGTATATAGAACCATGGTGGATTTCCAGCTGATGAAGTAAAGGAATATTAAAGAAACGGGATGACCATGGGGATCATCGTTAATTCTCTGAAACAGAATCCGCCCTTTTCACCTGCCAAACACATGCCCACTTCTCCTCTCTGGGGATAATAAAAACTAACCAGCGAACTGACAGAGGGCCTGACCCTCACCATCCACATCGACCACACACAAAAAAAAAAAACCGTACCCTCCAGCTACTAATTATAATGCTAACTTGCAAAATTTCCCTGCATTTTAAAACAATGGAAAAATGGTGGTGGGATGACACTTAGAAGAATGGCTTCTTGTCAGTCTCCCCTAACAAAAATAGGCAACACCAAGTCAGCTACTCCTCAGCATAGTTATGTCCGTCGCAGCCTTCTTGGGTTTCAGGAGGCACAAACAAAGGTTCTCACAATTATGGTGAAACGCTGAACACCTGCAAATAATTTTCAACGTAGTGGTTAATTGAAAAGCTCTGCGGCATACTTCTTGGAACAAGGCAGTTACCTGTTCCCACGCAAACAGGAGTATAGAAAACCATGGTGGATTTCCAGCTGATGAAGTAAAGGATTATTAAAGGAACGGGATGACCATGGGGATCATCGTTAATTCTCTGAAACAGATTCCGCCCTTTTCACCTGCCAAACACATGCCCACTTCTCCTCTCTGGGGATAATAAAAACTAACCAGCGAACTGACAGAGGGCCTGACCCCCCCCATCCACATCGACCACACACAAAAAAAAAACCGTACCCTCCAGCTACTAATTATAATGCTAACTTGCAAAATTTCCCTGCATTTTAAAACAATGGAAAAATGGTGGTGGGATGAGACTTAGAAGAATGGCTTCTGGTCAGTCTCCACTAACAAAAATAGGCAACACCAAGTCAGCTACTCCTCAGCATAGTTATGTCCGTCGCAGCCTTCTTGGGTTTCAGGAGGCACAAACAAAGGTTCTCACAATTATGGTGAAACGCTGAACACCTGCAAATAATTTTCAACGTAGTGGTTAATTGAAAAACTCTGCGGCATACTTCTTGGAACAAGCCAGTTACCTGTTCCCACGCAAAGAGGAGTATAGAGAACCATGGTGGATTTCCAGCTGATGAAGTAAAGGATTATTAAAGGAACGGGATGACCATGGGGATCATCGTTAATTCTCTGAAACAGAATCCGCCCTTTTCACCTGCCAAACACATGCCCACTTCTCCTCTCTGGGGATAATAAAAACTAACCAGCGAACTGACAGTGGGCCTGACCCCCCCATCCACATCGACCACACAAAAAAAAAATAACCGTACCCTCCAGCTACTAATTATAATGCTAACTTGAAAAATTTCCCTGCATTTTAAAACAATGGAAAAATGGTGGTGGGATGATACTTAGAAGAATGGCTTCTAGTCAGTCTCCACTAACAAAAATAGGCAACACCAAGTCAGCTACTCCTCAGCATAGTTATGTCCGTCGCAGCCTTCTTGGGTTTCAGGAGGCACAAACACACGTTATCACAATTATGGTGAAACGCTGAACACTTGCAAATAATTTTCAACGTAGTGGTTAATTGAAAAGCTCTGCGGCATACTTCTTGGAACAAGGCAGTTACCTGTTCCCACGCAAACAGGAGTATATAGAACCATGGTGGATTTCCAGCTGATGAAGTAAAGGATTATTAAAGGAACGGGATGACCATGGGGATCATCATTAATTCTGTGAAACAGAATCCACCCTTTTCACCTGCCAAACACATGCCCACTTCTCCTCTCTGGGGATAATAAAAACTAACCAGCGAACTGACAGAGGGCCTGACCCCCCCATCCACATCGACCACACACACAAAAAAACAACCGTACCCTCCAGCTACTAATTATAATGCTAACTTGCAAAATTTCCCTGCATTTTAAAACAATGGAAAAATAGTGGTGGGATGATACTTAGAAGAATGGCTTCTTGTCAGTCTCCACTAACAAAAATAGGCAACACCAAGTCAGCTACTCCTCAGCAGAGCTATGTCCATCGCAGCCTTCTTGGGTTTCTGGAGGCACAAACAAAGGTTCTCACAATTATGGTAAAACGCTGAACACCTGCAAATAATTTTCAACGTAGTGGTTAATTGAAAAGCTCTGCGACATACTTCTTGGAACAAGGCAGTTACCTGTTCCCACGCAAAGAGGAGTATATAGAACCATGGTGGATTTCCAGCTGATGAAGTAAAGGATTATTAAAGGAACGGGATGACCATGGGGATCATCGTTAATTCTCTGAAACAGAATCCGCCCTTTTCACCTGCCAAACACATGCCCACTTCTCCTCTCTGGGGATAATAAAAACTAACCAGCGAACTGACAGAGGGCCTGACCCCCCCACCCATCCACATCGACCACACACACACAAAAAAACCGTACCCTCCAGCTACTAATTATAATGCTAACTTGCAAAATTTCCCTGCATTTTAAAACAATGGAAAAATGGTGGTGGGATCATACTTAGAAGAATGGCTTCTTGTCTGTCTACACTAACAAAAATAGGCAACACCAAGTCAGCTACTCCTCAGCATAGTTATTTCCGTCGCAGCCTTCTTGGGTTTCAGGAGGGACATACAAACGTTATCAAAATTATGGTGAAACGCTGAAAACCTGCAAATAATTTTCAACGTACTGGTTAATTTGAAAACTCTCCAGCATACTTCTTGGAACAAGCCAGGTACCTGTGCCCTCGCATAGAGGAGTATATAGAAACATGGTGGAATCCCAGCTGATGAAGCAAAGGATTCTTAAAGGAATGAGATGACCATGCGGATCCTGTTTAATTCTCTGAAACAGAATCCGCACTTTTCACCTGCCAAACACATGCCCACTACTCTTCTCTGGGGATAATAAAAACAAACCAGCGATCTCACAGAGGGCCTGAACACCCATCCTGACCGACCCCACAAAACAAAAAACTACCCTCCAGCTACTAATTATAATGCCAATTTGCAAAATTTCCCTGCATTTTTAAAAAATGGAGAAATGATGGTGGGATGATACTTAGAAGAATGGGTTCTTGTCAGTCTCCACTGACAAAAATAGGCAACACCAAGTCAGCTACGCCTCAGCATAGTTATGTCCGTAGCAGCCATATTTGGTTTCAGTAGGCTCATACACACGTTATCACAATTATGGTGAAACGCTGAAAACCTGCAAAGGATTGTCAACATACTGGTTAATTGAAAAGCTCTGAGGCATACTTCTTGGAACTAGCCAGTTTCCTGTGCCCACGCATAGAGAAGTATATAGAACCATGGTGGATTCCCAGCTCATGAAGCAAAGGATTCTTAAAGGAACGGGATTACCATGCGGATCCTGTTTAATTCTCTGAAACAGATCCGCAGTTTTCACCTGCCATGCTAATAACCACTTCTCCTCTCTGGGGATAATAAAAACCAACCGGGGAACTGACAGAGGGCCTGACCAACACATCCACACCGACCCCACAGGAAAAAAAAAAAAAAAAAAACACCGTAGCCTCCAGCTACTAATTATAATGCTAACTTGCAAAATTTTCCTGCATTTTTAAACAATGGAAAAATGATGGTGAGATGATACTTACAAGAATGGATTCTTGTCAGTCTCCACTAACAAAAATAGGCAAAACCAAGTCAGCTACGCCTTAGCATAGTTATGTCCGTCTCAGCCTTCTTGGGTTTCAGGAGGCACAAACAAAGGTTCTCACAATTATGGTGAAACGCTGAACACCTGCAAATAATTTTCAACGTACTGGTTAATTGAAAAGCTCTGCGGCATACTTCTTGGAACAAGCCAGTTACCTGTTCCCACGCAAAGAGGAGTATAGAGAACCATGGTGGATTTCCAGCTGATGAAGTAAAGGATTATTAAAGGAACGGGATGACCATGGGGATCATCGTTAATTCTCTAAAACAGAATCCGCCCTTTTCACCTGCCAAACACATGCCCACTTCTCCTCTCTGGGGATAATAAAAACTAACCAGCGAACTGACAGAGGGCCTGACCCCCACCATCCACATCGACCACACACACAAAAAAAACCGTACCCTCCAGCTACTAATTATAATGCTAACTTGCAAAATTTCCGTGCATTTTAAAACAATGGAAAAATGGTGGTGGGATGATACTTAGAAGAATGGCTTCTTGTCAGTCTCCACTAACAAAAATAGGCAACACCAAGTCAGCTACTCCTCAGCATAGTTATGTCCGTCGCAGCCTTCTTGGGTTTCAGGACGCACAAACAAAGGTTCTCACAATTATGGTGAAACGCTGAACACCTGAAAATAATTTTCAACGTAGTGGTTAATTGAACAGCTCTGCGGCATACTTCTTGGAACAAGCAGCTACCTGTTCCCACGCAAAGAGGAGTATAGAGAACCATGGTGGATTACCAGCTGATGAAGTAAAGGATTATTAAAGGAACGGGATGACCATGGGGATCATCGTTAATTCTCTGAAACAGAATCCGCCCTTTTCACCTGCCAAACACATGCCCACTTCTCCTCTCTGGGGATAATAAAAACTAACCAGCGAACTGACAGAGGGCCTGACACCCCCCCATCCACATCGACCACACCCACAAAAAAAAAACGTACCCTCCAGCTACTAATTATAATGCTAACTTGCAAAATTTCCCTGCAGTTTAAAACAATGGATAAATGGTGGTGGGATCATACTTAGAAGAATGGCTTCTTGTCTGTCTCCACTAACAAAAATAGGCAACACCAAGTCAGCTACGCCTCAGCATAGTTATGTCCGTCGCAGCCTTCTTGGGTTTCAGGAGGGACATACAAACGTTATCAAAATTATGGTGAAACGCTGAAAACCTGCAAATAATTTTCAACGTACTGGTTAATTTGAAAACTCTCCAGCATACTTCTTGGAACAAGCCAGGTACCTGTGCCCACGCATAGAGGAGTATATAGAAACATGGTGGAATCCCAGCTGATGAAGCAAAGGATTCTTAAAGGAATGAGATGACCATGCGGATCCTGTTTAATTCTCTGAAACAGAATCCGCACTTTTCACCTGCCAAACACATGCCCACTTCTCCTCTCTGGGCATAATAAAAACTAACCAGCGAACTGACAGATGGCCTGACCCCCAGCATCCACATCGACCACACAAAAAAAAAAAAAACCGTACCCTCCAGCTACTAATTATAATGCTAACTTGCAAAATTTCCCCGCATTTTAAAACAATGGAAAAATGGTGGTGGGATGATACTTAGAAGAATGGCTTCTTGTCAGTCTCCCCTAACAAAAATAGGCAACACCAAGTCAGCTACTCCTCAGCATAGTTATGTCCGTCGCAGCCTTCTTGGGTTTCAGGAGGCACAAACAAAGGTTCTCACAATTATGGTGAAACGCTGAACAACTGAAAATAATTTTCAACGTAGTGGTTAATTGAAAAGCTCTGCGGCATACTTCTTGGAACAAGGCAGTTATCTGTTCCCACGCTAAGAGGAGTATATAGAACCATGGTGGATTTCCAGCTGATGAAGTAAAGGATTATTAAAGGAACGGGATGACCATGGGGATCATCGTTAATTCTCTGAAACAGAATCCGCCCTTTTCACCTGCCAAACACATGCCCACTTCTCCTCTCTGGGGATAATAAAAACTAACCAGCGAACTGACAGAGGGCCTGACCCCCCCCATTCACATCGACCACACACACACAAAATAAAAACCGTACCCTCCAGCTACTAATTATAATGCTAACTTGCAAAATTTCCCTGCATTTTAAAACAATGGAAAAATGGTGCTGGGATCATACTTAGAAGAATGGCTTCTTGTCTGTCTCCACTAACAAAAATAGGCAACACCAAGTCAGCTACTCCTCAGCATAGTTATGTCCGTCGCTGCCTTCTTGGGTTTCAGGAGGGACATACAAACGTTATCAAAATTATGGTGAAACGCTGAAAACCTGCAAATAATTTTCTACGTACTGGTTAATTTGAAAACTCTCCAGCATAATTCTTGGAACAAGCTAGGTACCTGTGCCCACGCATAGAGGAGTATATAGAAACATGGTGGAATCCCAGCTGATGAAGCAAAGGATTCTTAAAGGAATGAGATGACCATGCGGATCCTGTTTAATTCTCTGAAACAGAATCTGCACTTTTCACCTGCCAAACACATGCCTACTACTCTTCTCTGGGGATAATAAAAACAAACCAGCGATCTGACAGAGGGGCTGAACACCCATCCTGACCGACCCCACAAAACAAAAAAGTACCCTCCAGCTACTAATTATAACGCCAATTTGCAAAATTTCCCTGCATTTTTAAACAATGGAGAAATGATGGTGGGATGATACTTAGAAGAATGGCTTCTTGTCAGTCTCCACTGACAAAAATAGGCAACACCAAGTCAGCTACGCCTCAGCATAGTTATGTCCGTAGCAGCCATATTTGGTTTCAGTAGGCACATACACACGTTATCACAATTATGGTGAAACGTTGAAAACCTGCAAAGGATTGTCAACATACTGGTTAATTGAAAAGCTCTGAGGCATACTTCTTGGAACTAGCCAGTTTCCTGTGCCCACGCATAGACAAGTATATAGAACCATGGTGGATTCCCAGCTCATGAAGCAAAGGATTCTTAAAGGAACGGGATTACCATGCGGATCCTGTTTAATTCTCTGAAACAGATCCACAGTTTTCACCTGCCATACTAATACCCACTTCTCCTCTCTGGGGATAATAAAAACCAACCGGGGAACTGACAGAGGGCCTGACCAACACATCCACACTGACCCCACAGGAAAAAACAAAAAAAAAAAAAACACCGTAGCCTCCAGCTACTAATTATAATGCTAACTTGCAAAATTTTCCTGCATTTTTAAACAATGGAAAAATGATGGTGAGATGATACTTACAAGAATGGATCCTTGTCAGTCTCCACTAACAAAAATAGGCAAAACCAAGTCAGCTACGCCTCAGCATATTTATGTCCGTCGCAGCCTTCTTGGGTTTCAGGAGGCACAAACAAAGGTTCTCACAATTATGGTGAAACGCTGAACACCTGCAAATAATTTTCAACGTAGTGGTTAATTGAAAAGCTCTGCGGCATACTTCTTGGAACAAGCCAGTTACCTGTTCCCACGCAAAGAGGAGTATAGAGAACGATGGTGGATTCCAGCTGATGAAGTAAAGGATTATTAAAGGAAAGGGATGACCATGGGGATCATAGTTAATTCTCTGAAACAGAATCCGCCCTTTTCACCTTCCAAACACATGCCCACTTCTCCTCTCTGGGGATAATAAAAACTAACCAGCGAACTGACAGAGGGCCTGACCCCCCCCATCCACATCCACCACACACACAAAAAAAAAAACGTACCCTCCAGCTACTAATTATAATGCTAACTTGCAAAATTTCCCTGCATTTTAAAACGATGGAAAAATGGTGGTGGGATGATACTTAGAAGAATGGCTTCTTGTCAGTCTCCACTAACAAAAATAGGCAACACCAAGTCAACTACTCCTCAGCATAGTTATGTCCGTCGCTGCCTTCTTGGGTTTCAGGAGACACAAACAAAGGTTCTCACAATTATGGTGAAACGCTGAACATCGGCAAATAATTTTCAACGTAGTGGTTAATTGAAAAGCTCTGCGGCATACTTCTTGGAACAAGGCAGTTACCTGTTCCCACGCAAAGAGGAGTATAGAGAACGATGGTGGATTTCCAGCTGATGAAGTAAAGGATTATTAAAGGAACGGGATGACCATGGGGATCATCGTTAATTCTCTGAAACAGAATCCGCCCTTTTCACCTGCCAAACACATGCCCACTTCTCCTCTCTGGGGATAATATAAACTAACCAGCGAACTGACAGAGGGTCTGACCCCCACCATCCACATCGACCACACACAAAAAAAAAAACCGTACCCTCCAGCTACTAATTATAATGCTAACTTGCAAAATTTCCCTGCATTTTAAAACAATGGAAAAATGGTGGTGGGATGATACTTAGAAGAATGGCTTCTTGTCAGTCTCCACTAACAAAAATAGGCAACACCAAGTCAGCTACTCCTCAGCATAGTTATGTCCGTCGCAGCCTTCCTCTGCATTTTAAAACAATGGAAAAATGGTGGTGGGATGATACTAGAAGAATGGCTTCTTGTCAGTCTCCACTAACAAAAATAGGCAACACCAAGTCAGCTACTCCTAAGCATAGATATGTCCGTCGCAGCCTTCTTGGGTTTCAGGAGGCACAAACAAAGGTTCTCACAATTATGGTGAAACGCTGAACACCTGCAAATAATTTTCAACGTACTGGTTAATTGAAAAGCTCTGCGGCATACTTCTTGGAACAAGCCAGTTACCTGTTCCCACGCAAAGAGGAGTATAGAGAACCATGGTGGATATCCAGCTGATGAAGTAAAGGATTATTAAAGGAAAGGGATGACCATGGGGATCATCGTTAATTCTCTGAAACAGAATCCGCCCTTATCACCTGCCAAACACATGCCCACTTCTCCTCTCTGGGGATCATAAAAACTAACCAGCGAACTGACAGAGGGCCTGACCCCCCCCCGCCATCCACATCGACCACACACACACAAAAAAACCGTACCCTCCAGCTACTAATTATAATGCTAACTTGCAAAATTTCCCTGCATTTTAAAACAAAGGAAAAATGGTGGTGGGATGATACTTAGAAGAATGGCTTCTTGTCAGTCTCCACTAACAAAAATAGGCAACACCAAGTCAGCTACTCCTCAGCATAGTTATGTCCGTCGCTGCCTTCTTGGGTTTCAGGAGGCACAAGCAAAGGTTCTCACAATTATGGTGAAACGCTGAACACCTGCAAATAATTTTCAACGTAGTGGTTAATTGAAAAGCTCTGCGGCATACTTCTTGGAAAAAGGCAGTTACCTGTTCCCACGCAAAGAGGAGTATATAGAACCATGGTGGATTTCCAGCTGATGAAGTAAAGGATTATTAAAGGAACGGGATGACCATGGGGATCATCGTTAATTCTCTGAAACAGAATCCGCCCTTTTCACCTGCCAAACACATGCCCACTTCTCCTCTCTGGGGATAATAAAAACTAACCAGCGAACTGACAGAGGGCCTGACCCCCCCCCCATCCACATCGACCACACACACACAAAAAAACCGTACCCTCCAGCTACTAATTATAATGCTAACTTGCAAAATTTCCCTGCATTTTAAAACAATGGAAAAATGGTGGTGGGATCATACTTAGAAGAATGGCTTCTTGTCTGTCTACACTAACAAAAATAGGCAACACCAAGTCAGCTACTCCTCAGCATAGTTATTTCCGTCGCAGCCTTCTTGGGTTTCAGGAGGGACATACAAACGTTATCAAAATTATGGTGAAACGCTGAAAACCTGCAAATAATTTTCAACGTACTGGTTAATTTGAAAACTCTCCAGCATACTTCTTGGAACAAGCCAGGTACCTGTGCCCTCGCATAGAGGAGTATATAGAAACATGGTGGAATCCCAGCTGATGAAGCAAAGGATTCTTAAAGGAATGAGATGACCATGCGGATCCTGTTTAATTCTCTGAAACAGAATCCGCACTTTTCACCTGCCAAACACATGCCCACTACTCTTCTCTGGGGATAATAAAAACAAACCAGCGATCTCACAGAGGGCCTGAACACCCATCCTGACCGACCCCACAAAACAAAAAACTACCCTCCAGCTACTAATTATAATGCCAATTTGCAAAATTTCCCTGCATTTTTAAAAAATGGAGAAATGATGGTGGGATGATACTTAGAAGAATGGGTTCTTGTCAGTCTCCACTGACAAAAATAGGCAACACCAAGTCAGCTACGCCTCAGCATAGTTATGTCCGTAGCAGCCATATTTGGTTTCAGTAGGCTCATACACACGTTATCACAATTATGGTGAAACGCTGAAAACCTGCAAAGGATTGTCAACATACTGGTTAATTGAAAAGCTCTGAGGCATACTTCTTGGAACTAGCCAGTTTCCTGTGCCCACGCATAGAGAAGTATATAGAACCATGGTGGATTCCCAGCTCATGAAGCAAAGGATTCTTAAAGGAACGGGATTACCATGCGGATCCTGTTTAATTCTCTGAAACAGATCCGCAGTTTTCACCTGCCATGCTAATAACCACTTCTCCTCTCTGGGGATAATAAAAACCAACCGGGGAACTGACAGAGGGCCTGACCAACACATCCACACCGACCCCACAGGAAAAAAAAAAAAAAAAAACACCGTAGCCTCCAGCTACTAATTATAATGCTAACTTGCAAAATTTTCCTGCATTTTTAAACAATGGAAAAATGATGGTGAGATGATACTTACAAGAATGGATTCTTGTCAGTCTCCACTAACAAAAATAGGCAAAACCAAGTCAGCTACGCCTTAGCATAGTTATGTCCGTCTCAGCCTTCTTGGGTTTCAGGAGGCACAAACAAAGGTTCTCACAATTATGGTGAAACGCTGAACACCTGCAAATAATTTTCAACGTACTGGTTAATTGAAAAGCTCTGCGGCATACTTCTTGGAACAAGCCAGTTACCTGTTCCCACGCAAAGAGGAGTATAGAGAACCATGGTGGATTTCCAGCTGATGAAGTAAAGGATTATTAAAGGAACGGGATGACCATGGGGATCATCGTTAATTCTCTAAAACAGAATCCGCCCTTTTCACCTGCCAAACACATGCCCACTTCTCCTCTCTGGGGATAATAAAAACTAACCAGCGAACTGACAGAGGGCCTGACCCCCACCATCCACATCGACCACACACACAAAAAAAACCGTACCCTCCAGCTACTAATTATAATGCTAACTTGCAAAATTTCCGTGCATTTTAAAACAATGGAAAAATGGTGGTGGGATGATACTTAGAAGAATGGCTTCTTGTCAGTCTCCACTAACAAAAATAGGCAACACCAAGTCAGCTACTCCTCAGCATAGTTATGTCCGTCGCAGCCTTCTTGGGTTTCAGGACGCACAAACAAAGGTTCTCACAATTATGGTGAAACGCTGAACACCTGAAAATAATTTTCAACGTAGTGGTTAATTGAACAGCTCTGCGGCATACTTCTTGGAACAAGCAGCTACCTGTTCCCACGCAAAGAGGAGTATAGAGAACCATGGTGGATTACCAGCTGATGAAGTAAAGGATTATTAAAGGAACGGGATGACCATGGGGATCATCGTTAATTCTCTGAAACAGAATCCGCCCTTTTCACCTGCCAAACACATGCCCACTTCTCCTCTCTGGGGATAATAAAAACTAACCAGCGAACTGACAGAGGGCCTGACACCCCCCCATCCACATCGACCACACCCACAAAAAAAAAACGTACCCTCCAGCTACTAATTATAATGCTAACTTGCAAAATTTCCCTGCAGTTTAAAACAATGGATAAATGGTGGTGGGATCATACTTAGAAGAATGGCTTCTTGTCTGTCTCCACTAACAAAAATAGGCAACACCAAGTCAGCTACGCCTCAGCATAGTTATGTCCGTCGCAGCCTTCTTGGGTTTCAGGAGGGACATACAAACGTTATCAAAATTATGGTGAAACGCTGAAAACCTGCAAATAATTTTCAACGTACTGGTTAATTTGAAAACTCTCCAGCATACTTCTTGGAACAAGCCAGGTACCTGTGCCCACGCATAGAGGAGTATATAGAAACATGGTGGAATCCCAGCTGATGAAGCAAAGGATTCTTAAAGGAATGAGATGACCATGCGGATCCTGTTTAATTCTCTGAAACAGAATCCGCACTTTTCACCTGCCAAACACATGCCCACTTCTCCTCTCTGGGCATAATAAAAACTAACCAGCGAACTGACAGATGGCCTGACCCCCAGCATCCACATCGACCACACAAAAAAAAAAAAAACCGTACCCTCCAGCTACTAATTATAATGCTAACTTGCAAAATTTCCCCGCATTTTAAAACAATGGAAAAATGGTGGTGGGATGATACTTAGAAGAATGGCTTCTTGTCAGTCTCCACTAACAAAAATAGGCAACACCAAGTCAGCTACTCCTCAGCATAGTTATGTCCGTCGCAGCCTTCTTGGGTTTCAGGAGGCACAAACAAAGGTTCTCACAATTATGGTGAAACGCTGAACAACTGAAAATAATTTTCAACGTAGTGGTTAATTGAAAAGCTCTGCGGCATACTTCTTGGAACAAGGCAGTTATCTGTTCCCACGCTAAGAGGAGTATATAGAACCATGGTGGATTTCCAGCTGATGAAGTAAAGGATTATTAAAGGAACGGGATGACCATGGGGATCATCGTTAATTCTCTGAAACAGAATCCGCCCTTTTCACCTGCCAAACACATGCCCACTTCTCCTCTCTGGGGATAATAAAAACTAACCAGCGAACTGACAGAGGGCCTGACCCCCCCCATTCACATCGACCACACACACACAAAATAAAAACCGTACCCTCCAGCTACTAATTATAATGCTAACTTGCAAAATTTCCCTGCATTTTAAAACAATGGAAAAATGGTGCTGGGATCATACTTAGAAGAATGGCTTCTTGTCTGTCTCCACTAACAAAAATAGGCAACACCAAGTCAGCTACTCCTCAGCATAGTTATGTCCGTCGCTGCCTTCTTGGGTTTCAGGAGGGACATACAAACGTTATCAAAATTATGGTGAAACGCTGAAAACCTGCAAATAATTTTCAACGTACTGGTTAATTTGAAAACTCTCCAGCATAATTCTTGGAACAAGCTAGGTACCTGTGCCCACGCATAGAGGAGTATATAGAAACATGGTGGAATCCCAGCTGATGAAGCAAAGGATTCTTAAAGGAATGAGATGACCATGCGGATCCTGTTTAATTCTCTGAAACAGAATCTGCACTTTTCACCTGCCAAACACATGCCTACTACTCTTCTCTGGGGATAATAAAAACAAACCAGCGATCTGACAGAGGGGCTGAACACCCATCCTGACCGACCCCACAAAACAAAAAAGTACCCTCCAGCTACTAATTATAACGCCAATTTGCAAAATTTCCCTGCATTTTTAAACAATGGAGAAATGATGGTGGGATGATACTTAGAAGAATGGCTTCTTGTCAGTCTCCACTGACAAAAATAGGCAACACCAAGTCAGCTACGCCTCAGCATAGTTATGTCCGTAGCAGCCATATTTGGTTTCAGTAGGCACATACACACTTTATCACAATTATGGTGAAACGTTGAAAACCTGCAAAGGATTGTCAACATACTGGTTAATTGAAAAGCTCTGAGGCATACTTCTTGGAACTAGCCAGTTTCCTGTGCCCACGCATAGACAAGTATATAGAACCATGGTGGATTCCCAGCTCATGAAGCAAAGGATTCTTAAAGGAACGGGATTACCATGCGGATCCTGTTTAATTCTCTGAAACAGATCCACAGTTTTCACCTGCCATACTAATACCCACTTCTCCTCTCTGGGGATAATAAAAACCAACCGGGGAACTGACAGAGGGCCTGACCAACACATCCACACTGACCCCACAGGAAAAAACAAAAAAAAAAAAAACACCGTAGCCTCCAGCTACTAATTATAATGCTAACTTGCAAAATTTTCCTGCATTTTTAAACAATGGAAAAATGATGGTGAGATGATACTTACAAGAATGGATCCTTGTCAGTCTCCACTAACAAAAATAGGCAAAACCAAGTCAGCTACGCCTCAGCATATTTATGTCCGTCGCAGCCTTCTTGGGTTTCAGGAGGCACAAACAAAGGTTCTCACAATTATGGTGAAACGCTGAACACCTGCAAATAATTTTCAACGTAGTGGTTAATTGAAAAGCTCTGCGGCATACTTCTTGGAACAAGCCAGTTACCTGTTCCCACGCAAAGAGGAGTATAGAGAACGATGGTGGATTCCAGCTGATGAAGTAAAGGATTATTAAAGGAAAGGGATGACCATGGGGATCATAGTTAATTCTCTGAAACAGAATCCGCCCTTTTCACCTTCCAAACACATGCCCACTTCTCCTCTCTGGGGATAATAAAAACTAACCAGCGAACTGACAGAGGGCCTGACCCCCCCCATCCACATCCACCACACACACAAAAAAAAAACCGTACCCTCCAGCTACTAATTATAATGCTAACTTGCAAAATTTCCCTGCATTTTAAAACGATGGAAAAATGGTGGTGGGATGATACTTAGAAGAATGGCTTCTTGTCAGTCTCCACTAACAAAAATAGGCAACACCAAGTCAACTACTCCTCAGCATAGTTATGTCCGTCGCTGCCTTCTTGGGTTTCAGGAGACACAAACAAAGGTTCTCACAATTATGGTGAAACGCTGAACATCGGCAAATAATTTTCAACGTAGTGGTTAATTGAAAAGCTCTGCGGCATACTTCTTGGAACAAGGCAGTTACCTGTTCCCACGCAAAGAGGAGTATAGAGAACGATGGTGGATTTCCAGCTGATGAAGTAAAGGATTATTAAAGGAACGGGATGACCATGGGGATCATCGTTAATTCTCTGAAACAGAATCCGCCCTTTTCACCTGCCAAACACATGCCCACTTCTCCTCTCTGGGGATAATATAAACTAACCAGCGAACTGACAGAGGGTCTGACCCCCACCATCCACATCGACCACACACAAAAAAAAAAAACCGTACCCTCCAGCTACTAATTATAATGCTAACTTGCAAAATTTCCCTGCATTTTAAAACAATGGAAAAATGGTGGTGGGATGATACTTAGAAGAATGGCTTCTTGTCAGTCTCCACTAACAAAAATAGGCAACACCAAGTCAGCTACTCCTCAGCATAGTTATGTCCGTCGCAGCCTTCCTCTGCATTTTAAAACAATGGAAAAATGGTGGTGGGATGATACTAGAAGAATGGCTTCTTGTCAGTCTCCACTAACAAAAATAGGCAACACCAAGTCAGCTACTCCTAAGCATAGATATGTCCGTCGCAGCCTTCTTGGGTTTCAGGAGGCACAAACAAAGGTTCTCACAATTATGGTGAAACGCTGAACACCTGCAAATAATTTTCAACGTAGTGGTTAATTGAAAAGCTCTGCGGCATACTTCTTGGAAAAAGGCAGTTACCTGTTCCCACGCAAAGAGGAGTATAGAGAACCATGGTGGATTTCCAGCTGATGAAGTAAAGGATTATTAAAGGAAAGGGATGACCATGGGGATCATAGTTAATTCTCTGAAACAGAATCCGCCCTTTTCACCTTCCAAACACATGCCCACTTCTCCTCTCTGGGGATAATAAAAACTAACCAGCGAACTGACAGAGGGCCTGACCCCCCCCCATCCACATCGACCACACACACAAAAAAAAAACTGTACCCTCCAGCTACTAATTATAATGCTAACTTGCAAAATTTCCCTGCATTTTAAAACAATGGAAAAATGTTGGTGGGATCATACTTAGAAGAATGGCTTCTTGTCTGTCTCCACTAACAAAAATAGGCAACACCAAGTCAGCTACTCCTCAGCATAGTTATGTCCGTCGCAGCCTTCTTGGGTTTCAGGAGGGACATACAAACGTTATCACAATTATGGTGAAACGCTGAAAAGCTGCAAATAATTTTCAACGTACTGGTTAATTTGAAAACTCTCCAGCATAATTCTTGGAACAAGCTAGGTACCTGTGCCCACGCATAGAGGAGTATATAGAAACATGGTGGAATCCCAGTTGATGAAGCAAAGGATTCTTAAAGGAATGAGATGACCATGCGGATCCTGTTTAATTCTCTGAAACAGAATCCGCACTTTTCACCTTCCAAACACAGGCCCACTACTCTTCTCTGGGGATAATAAAAACAAACCAGCGATCTGACAGAGGGGCTGAACACCCATCCTGACCGACCCCACAAAACAAAAAAGTACCCTCCAGCTACTAATTATAACCCCAATTTGCAAAATTTCCCTGCATTTTTAAACAATGGAGAAATGATGGTGGGATGATACTTAGAAGAATGGCTTCTTGTCAGTCTCCACTGACAAAAATAGGCAACACCAAGTCAGCTACGCCTCAGCATAGTTATGTCCGTAGCAGCCATATTTGGTTTCAGTAGGCACATACACACGTTATCACAATTATGGTGAAACGCTGAAAACCTGCAAAGGATTGTCAACATACTGGTTAATTGAAAAGCTCTGAGGCATACTTCTTGGAACTAGCCAGTTTCCTGTGCCCACGCATAGACAAGTATATAGAACCATGGTGGATTCCCAGCTCATGAAGCAAAGGATTCTTAAAGGAACGGGATTACCATGCGGATCCTGTTTAATTCTCTGAAACAGATCCGCAGTTTTCACCTGCCATACTAATACCCACTTCTCCTCTCTGGGGATAATAAAAACCAACCGGGGAACTGACAGAGGGCCTGACCAACACATCCACACCGACCCCACAGGAAAAAAAAAAAAAAACACCGTAGCCTCCAGCTACTAATTATAATGCTAACTTGCAAAATTTCCCTGCATTTTAAAACAATGGAAAAATGGTGGTGGGATGATACTTAGAAGAATGGCTTCTTGTCAGTCTCCACTAACAAAAATAGGCAACACCAAGTCAGCTACTCCTCAGCATAGTTATGTCCGTCGCAGCCTTCTTGGGTTTCAGGAGGCACAAACAAAGTTTCTCACAATTATGGTAAAACGCTGAACACCTGCAAATAATTTTCAACGTAGTGGTTAATTGAAAAGCTCTGCGGCATACTTCTTGGAACAAGGCAGTTACCTTTTCCCACGCAAAGAGGAGTATATAGAACCATGGTGGATTTCCAGCTGATGAAGTAAAGGATTATTAAAGGAACGGGATGACCATGGGGATCATCGTTAATTCTCTGAAACAGAATCCGCCCTTTTCACCTGCCAAACACATGCCCACTTCTCCTCTCTGGGGATAATAAAAACTAACCAGCGAACTGACAGAGGGCCTGACCCCCCCCCATCCACATCGACCACACACACAAAAAAAAACCGTACCCTCCAGCTACTAATTATAATGCTAACTTGCAAAATTTCCCTGCATTTTAAAACAATGGAAAAATGGTGGTGGGATGATACTTAGAAGAATGGCTTCTTGTCAGTCTCCACTAACAAAAATAGGCAACACCAAGTCAGCTACTCCTCAGCATAGTTATGTCCGTCGCAGCCTTCTTCGGTTTCAGGAGGCACAAACAAAGGTTCTCACAATTATGGTGAAACGCTGAACACCTGCAAATAATTTTCAACGTAGTGGTTAATTGAAAAGCTCTGCGGCATACTTCTTGGAACAAGCCAGTTACCTGTTCCCACGCAAAGAGGAGTATAGAGAACCATGGTGGATTTCCAGCTGATGAAGTAAAGGATTATTAAAGGAACGGGATGACCATGGGGATCATCGTTAATTCTCTGAAACAGAATCCGCCCTTTTCACCTGCCAAACACATGCCCACTTCTCCTCTCTGGGGATAATAAAAACTAACCAGCGAACTGACAGAGGGCCTGACCCCCCCATCCACATCGACCACACACACACAAAAAAAAAACCGTACCCTCCAGCTACTAATTATAATGCTAACTTGCAAAATTTCCCTGCATTTTAAAACAATGGAAAAATGGTGGTGGGATGATACTTAGAAGAATGGCTTCTTGTCAGTCTCCACTAACAAAAATAGGCAACACCAAGTCAGCTACGCCTCAGCATAGTTATGCCCATGGCAGCCATGTTGGGTTTAAGGAGGCATATACAAACTTTATCATAATTATGTTGAAACGTGCTGAAAACCCGGCAAATAATTCTCAACGTACTGTTTAATTCAAAAGCTCTGTGGCATACTTCTTGGAAGAAGCCTGTTACCTGGGCCCACGCATAGAGGGGTCTAGAGAACCATGGTGGATTCCAAGGTGATGAATCTAAGGATTCTTAAAGGAACAGGCTGAAAAGTGCAGATCCTGACTGAAACAGGATTCGGACTTTTTGCCTGCAACACACATGCCCACTTCTCCTCTCTAGGGATAACAAAAACAACCCATCGGATTGACAGATGGCCTGCCCCCGCCCCCCACCACCCCACACAAAATCGTGCCCTCCAGCGACTGATCCTTATGCTATCTGGCAATACGTCCTCTGCCTTTTAAAATAATGGAGATAGAATGGTGGAATTATACCTAAAAGACTGGCTTATTGCCAGACTCCCATACCAAGTATTGGCAACAGCAAGTCACCTAGGCCTCAGCACACGTTTGTCCCTGGCAGCCATCTTGGGTTTAAGGAGGCACAGATGAACCTTATCACAATTGTGGTGAAAGGTGCTGCAAAAGCGGTCAAGTAATTCTCATGGTAGTGGTTACTTGAAAAGCTCTGCGGCATAATTCTTTGAACTAGCCAGTTAACTGGGCCCACGCATAGAGCAGTCTAGAGGCCCATGGTGGATTCCCAGCTGATGAAGCAAGGGATTCTTAATGGAACGGGGTGAAAAGTGCGGTTTCTGTTTCAGTCTAAGACAGAAACGGGGTCCGAACTTTTTACCTGCCACACACATGCCCACTTCTCCGGTCTGGGGAAAATAAAAACCATCCAGCGAACTGACAGAGGGCCTGCGCCCCCCACCCACACCGACCCCACAAATAAAAATGTCCCCTCCAGCTACTAATTATTATGCTAACTTGCAAAGGTTTCCGTGCATTTTAAAATAATGGGGAAAGTATGGTGGAATGATACTTAAAAGAATGGCCTCCTTCCAGCCTCCAGTAACAAGTGTCGTGAAATCCAAGTGACCTAGGCCTCAGCATAGTTTTCTCCGTGGCAGCCATCTTGTGTTTAAGGAGGCACAGACGATCCTTATCACAATTATGGTGATATGTGCTGCAGAAACTGGCAAATAATTCTACACGTAGTGTTTATCTCAAAAGCTGTGCAGCATACATCTTGGTACAGGCCAGTTCATGGGCCCATGCATGGAGGGTTCTAAGGAACCATGGTGGATTCCCAGCTGATGAATCAAAGGATTTTTAATGGAACCGGCTGAAAAGTGCGGATACTGTTTCAGTCTAACTGAAACAGGATCCGCACATTTCACCTGCCACAAATATATCCACTTCCCTGTCTGGGCATAATAAACACAAACAACCAGACTGACAGAGGGACTGTCCCCCAAACCACCCCGATCCCACCCAAAAACGTCCCCTCCGTTGACTCATCCTTATGCTAACTGCCGAAAGTTGCTCACCTTTTAATATAAGGGAGAAAGGATGGGGCAATGATAATTAAAAGACTGGATTCTTGTCAGACTCCCGTACCAAGTATTGGCAACACCAAGCGAGAGAACCCTCAGTATAGGTTTGTCCATGGAAGCCATCTAGGGTTTAAGGAAGCACAAATGAACCTTATCAAAATTATGGTAAAAGTGCTGGAAAAGCTGGCAAATAATTTCCATGGTAGTGGTTATTTCAAATGCTCTGTGGCATACTTCTTTGAACTAGCCTGTTAAGTGGGTCCACACATAGTGGGGTGTAGAGAACTATGGTGGATTCCCAGCTGATGAAGCAAAGGATTCTTAAAGGAACAGGATGAAAAGTGCCGATCCTGTATCAGTCTAAGACTGAAACAGGATCCACACTTTTCACTTGCCACACACATGTCCACTTCTCCTCTCCGGGGATAATAAAAACAAACCACTGGACTGACAGAGGGCCTGGCTCTGCCTCTCCCACCCCACACAAAAACGTTTCCTCCAGCGACTCATCCTTAAGCTAAATGGCAATAGGTGCTCTGCCTTTTAAAATAGTTGTGAAAGGAAGGTGGAATGATACTTAAAGGAATGGCTTCTTGCCACGGACCAGTACCAATTATCGGCAACTCCAAGGGAGATTGGCCTAACCGTAGTTGTTTCTGTGGAAGCCAGCTTGGGTTTCAGGAGGCACTGCCTAACCTTTTCACAATCATTGTGAAAGTTGCTGCAAAAACTGGCAAATAATACTCAATGTAGTGGTTATTTCCAAAGCTCTGCGGCATACATCTTGGAACTAGCCAGTTACCTGGACCCACACATAGAGGGGTCTCGACAGCCATGGTGGATTCCCAGCTGATGAATCAAAGGATTCGTAAAGGAACTGGCTGAAAAGTGCGGATCCTGTTTCAGTCTAAGACTGAAACAGGATCCGTACTTTTCACCTGCCACACACATGCCCACCTCTCCTCTTTGGGCATAATAAAGACAAACCACCAGACAGACAGAGAGCCTTCCCCTCAACGCACCACCCGACCCCACTCAAAAACGTCCCCTCCAGCAACTCATTCTTATGATAACTGGAAAAAGGTGTTCTGCCTTTTAAAATGATGGAGAAAGGATGGTGGAATGACTCTTAATAACATGGCTTCTTGCCAGGCTCCAGTACCAACTATCGGCAACACCAAGTGAACTAGGCCTCAGCATACTTTTGTCCGCCCCAGCCATCTTGGGTTGAAGGAGGCACGGACGAACCTTATCACAATTATGGTGAAAGGTGGTGCAAAAACTAGCAAATAATTCTCAACGTAGTGGTTATTTCAAAAGCTCTGTGGCATACTTCTTGGAACTTGCCAGTTACCTGGGCCCACGCATAGAGGTCTTTAAAGAACCATGGTGTATTCCCAGCTGATGAATCAAACGATTCTTTTTTGTTTGTTTGTTTGTTTGTTAGCTCATTATGGGGGTACAAAAGATCAGGCTATATACATTCCCCATGCCTCCCCTTTCCCCCGATTCTGAGCTTCAATTTTGTCCATTCCCTAGTCAGTGCACATCACATTCATCATGTAGGTGTGCACCCCTCCTCTCCCCCACCCCATCCCCCCCAGTTAGAACTTGAAGGGTGTCCATTCCCCAGGCAGTGCACATCACATTCATCAAGTAGGTATACACCCATCCCTTCCACCCGGCCCCAACCTCTGTCCGATACCCAATTGGTGTTGTTCCCAAATGTGCACTCAGGGAAACCAATTTGCTGGTGAGTACATGTGGTGCTTATTTTTCCATTCTTGGGATACTTCACTTAATAGAATGGGATCCAGCTCTCTCCAGGAGAACCAAAGAGATGCCATATCGCCATTATTTCTAATAGCTGAGTAATATTCCATGGTATACATATACCACATTTTGCTAATCCATTCATGAATTGATGGGCATTTGGGTTGTTTCCACATCTTTGTGATTGTGAATTGTGCTGCTATAATCATTCAGGTGCAGGTGTCTTTTTTATAGAATGACTTTTGTTCTTCTGGGTAGATGTCCAATAATGGAATTGCTGGATCGAATGGTAGGTCTACTTGAATCTGTTTAAGGTATCTCCACATTGCTTTCCACAGGGGCTGCACTAGTTTACAGTCCCACCAGCAGTTTATGAATGTACCTATCTCGCCACACCCACACCAACATGTATAGTTTTGGGACTTTTTGATAAAGGCCATTCCTACTGGAGTTAAGTGATATCTCATTGTGGTTTTGATTTGCATTTCCCTGATGATTAGAGATGTTGAACACTTTTTCATATGTTTGTTAGCCATTTTTATATCTTCTTTTGAAAAATTTCTATTTATGTCCTTTGCCCACTTTTTGATAGGGTTGTTTGATTTTTTCTTACTGATTTTTCTGAGTTCTAAATAGATTCTTGTTATCAGTCCTTTATCTGATGTGTAGTATGCGAAAATTTTTTCCCATTCTGTAGGTTGTCCATTTACTCTCGTGACTGTTTCTTTGGCTGTGCAGAAGCTTTTTAATTTGATCAGGTCCCATTTATTTATTTTTGTTGTTGCTGTGATTGCTTTAGGGGTCTTCTTCATAAATTCTTTGCCTAGGCCAATGTCTGTAAGAGTCTTTCCTACATTTTCTTCTAGAATTCTAATAGTTTCTGACCTTAGGTTTAAGTCTGTTAACCACTGTGATTTGATTTTTGTGTGTCCTGTTTTAGTCTTCTACATGTGGATATCCAGTTTTCCCAGCACCATTTATTAAATAAGGAATCTTTTCCCCAGAGTATGTTTTTGTCTGCTTTGTCAAAGATTAGATGGCTATATGAGGATGGTTTTATATTGGGATTTTCTGTTCTGTTCCACTGGTCTGTGTCCCTGCACTTGTGCCAGTACCAGGCTGTTTTAAGAACCACAGCCTTGTAGTATAGTTTGAAGTCTGGCAAATTAATACTTCCCATTTTGTTTTTGTTGTTTAAGATTGCTTTTGCTAAACGGGGTCTTCCCTGGTTCCATACAAAGCGTAAAATTATTTTTTCTATGTCTGTGAAAAAAGATGTTGGTAATTTAATAAGGATTGCATTGAATCTGTAGATAACTTTGGGCAGTATAGACATTTTAACAATGTTGATTCTACCGATCCATGAGCATGGTATGGTTTTCCACCTATTTACATGTTCTGCAATTTCCTTCCTCAGTGTTTCATAGTTCTCCCTATAGAGGTCCTTTACCTCCTTAGTTAAATAAATTCCTAGGTATTTTATTTTCTTTGTTGCTATTTTGAAGGGTATTGAGTCCTTAATTTGGTTTTCCATTTGACTGTTATTGGCATATATGAATTCCTCTGATTTGTGTGTATTGATTTTCTATCCTGAGACTTTACTGAATTCATTGATCAATTCCAGGAGTCTCTTGGTTGAAACCTTGGGGTTTTATAGATATAACATCATATCATCAGCAAAGAGTGAGAGTTTGATCTCTTCTGTCCCTATTTCAACTCCCTTGATTCTGCTCTCTTGCCTGATAGCTCTTGCAAGGACTTCCAATACTATGTAGAAAAGTAATGGGGACAGTGGTAAGCCTTGTCTGGTTCCAGTTTGAAGTGGGAATGCTTTCAGTTTTTCCCCATTCAGTATGATGTTGGCTGAGGGTTTGTCGTATATGGCTTGTATCATTTTTATATAGGCCCCATCTATGCCTATTTTGTTAAGTGTTCTTATCATAAAAGGGTGTTGAATTTTGTCAAATGCTTTCTCTGCATCTATTGAGAGGATCATCTGATCTTTATTTTTGCTTCTATTTATGTGATGAATTACATTCCCATATGTCAAACCATCCCTGCATCTCTGGGATGAAGCCCACTTGGTCGTGATGGATTATTTTTTTGATAAGCACTTGGATTCGATTTGTTAGAATTTTATTGAGAATTTTTGCATCTATATTCATAAGAGAAATTGGTCTATAGTTCTCTGTTTTAGTTGCATCCTTTCCTGGATTTGGTATCAGGATTATGTTGGCTTGGTAAAAAGTGTTGGGGAGAATCCCATCCTTCTCTATATTGGAGAATAGTTTATGTACGATGGGCACCAGTTCTTCTTTGTAGGTATGGTAGAATTCAGGTGTGAACCCATCTGGTCCAGGGCTTTTCTTTTTGGGAAGGTTTTTTATTGCTGTTTCAATTTCAGATCTAGATATCGGTCTATTCAGGAATTCTGTGTCTTCCTGGTTGAGCCTGGGAAGGCTGTGTGTTTATAAGAATTTGTCCATTTCCTCCAGGTTTTCTAATTTGTGTGCATAAAGATTTTTGTAGAATTCATAGATGATATCATGTATCTCTGTGGCATCAGTCGTGATTACTCCTTTCGTGTTCCTGATCGAGGTTATAAGAGATTTTTCTTTTCTGCTCTTGGTTAGTTTAGCCAGAGGTGTGTCAATTTTGTTTATTTTTTCAAAGAACCAACTTTTGGTTTTATTAATCTCCGTTATGGTTTGGTTTAATCTCCCTTATGGTCCTTTTCATTTAGTTCTGATTTAATCTTAATAATTTCCTTCTGCTGGGTTTGGGTTTGGTCTCTTCTTTCTTCTCCAGCTCTTTGAGTCTATTCATTAGATTGTCTATTTGTAAGTTTTCTGTCTTTTTGGTATAGGCATTTATGGAAATAAATTTTCCTCTCAGGACTGCTTTAGCTGTGTCCCACAGATTTTGATAAGTTGTATCTCCTTTGTCGTTTAATTCAGAGAATCTTTTGATTTCTGACTTGATTTCTTCATTTATAAAATGATTGTTCAGGAGAAGGTTATTTAGCTTCCATGACTTTGAGTAGAAATGAGGATTTCTGTTAGGGTTCATTGTTACTTTTATTCCACTGTGATCCGAGAAGCTGCATGGTATTATTTCTATATTTTTAAATTTTTTAAGACATGCTTTATGTCCTAAGATATGGTCAATCTTGGAGAATGTCCCATGAGCTGATGAGAAGAACTTATATTCAGTGGTATTTGGGTAGAATGTCCTGTAGATGTCAGTCAGGCCCATTTGTTCTAGCATTCTATATACGTCCAATATTTCTTTGTTTATTTTTTGTTTGGAGGATCTGTCTTGAACTGTCAGTGGCGTGTTAAAATCTCTGGCTACTAAAGTGTTGTTATCTATCATTTGGTTCAGATCAAGTAGGGTTTGCTTTATGAATCTGGGTGCACCTAGATCGGGTGCATATATGTTAAGTATAGTTATGTCTTCTTGTTGAATTGTACCCTTCACCAGTATATAGTAACCATCTTTGTCTTTCTTTACTTTTGTTGATTTAAAAACTACGTTATCGGAGATTAGAACTGCCACGCCAGCTTTCTTTTGGGTTCCATTTGCTTGGAATATTGATTTCCACCCTTTTATTTTCAGTCTAAATGCATCCTTGCAGGTTAGATGAGTTTCCTGAAGACAGCAGATACTTGGCTTATATCTTTTTTATCCATCGGGCCAGTCCATGTCTCTTGAGTGGGGAATTCAATCCATTCACATTTAATGAGAGAACTGATAAGCGAGACAGATTGCTGTTCCTCATGTTGGGTTGAATTTCATTGATCTGTTTTCTCTCTTGAGCCATTATGATAACTGTGTTTTCATATTTATCTCTTGATTAGTGTTACATTCGAAGGTCCTTCTTGTGCTGGACCACGTGTAACTCTGTTTTGAATACTTCTTGGAAAGCTGCTCTTGTCTTGGTGAATTCTCTGAGTTTTTGTTTATCTGAGAATGTCTTAATTTCACCTTCATATATAAAACTGAGCTTATCTGGGTACAGGATTCTAGGCTGGGCATTATTCTGTTTCAGAAGAGTGAGAATGGGGCTCCAATCTCTTCTTGCTTGTAAGGTTTCAGTTGAGAAATCTGGCGTGATTCGGATGGGCTTTCCTTTGTATGTTACTTGTTTTTTTCTCCTTACAGATTGAAGAAGGGCCTCGTTAGTGGATATTTTGGTCAGTCTGATAACTACATGACGTGGTGTCTTCCTATTTGGTATGAATCTCTCAGAGGTTCTTTGAGCTTCTTGAACCTGTGTATCTAGAGATTTGGCAAGGCCTGGGAAATTTTCCTCAATTATATCTTCAGATACTTTATTCAACCCTTGCTTATTGTCTTCTTCACCCTCAGGAATGCCGATAACTCTCACGTTAGGCTTCTTTACATAATCCCACATTTCTTGTAGACTATGATTATTTCTCATGTTTCTTTGTTTTAACTCTGTGACTGCCTTATTTAATTGGAAAGTGTTATCTTCGATCTCTGAGATTCTTTCTTCTGTTTGATCTACCCTGCTCTTGAGACTTTCCACTGTGTTTTGTAGCTCCTTGAATAAATTTTTCATTTCCAGGAGTTCAGTTTGATTTTTCTTCAGTATTTCAATTTCTTTGGTGAATTTTTCTTCCAAGTCCTGGATCTTTTTTGTGGTTTCTTTGTGTTGATTATCCATTTTTTCTTGCATAATGTTCAGCGTATTTATGATCCATGTTTGAAATTCTTCCTGTGACATGTTGCTATTTGGAATCTGCTTTGTGTTAATTGGTGGAGAACTAGTAATCCTCTTTGAGGGCATGGTTTCAGCTTGATTCTTTATACTCCTAGAGTTCCTTCGCTGAGCCCTTCCCATCTGAATGAATCCTTAAGATCCCTTCTTTCAGCTTTAGTCTGGATAGGGGCACACTGTGAGTGCCAGGTAAGCTGCCTCCTCTGTCACTAGGGGGAGCCCTTCACATATTGTTCAGGATTTTGCTAGCTCCGCTGGGGGGGCTGCCCCTCTTCCTCTCCCGAGGTGGCTTCTGTCTCTCTCTGCAAGAAAGACAGTGGATAGGGAGAGTGGAGCGGTGCCCTCATTCGCCCAGCGCCCCAGCCACTGCAGTTCCCGCGGGAGATGGTCTGCCCCACCCCAATGTCTGCAAGGTCCACGCTCCACTCTCTCGTGACTGGGGAACCACTCAGTGTTCACACAAAGGTGGAGCTCCTAGTCAGGGTCCGTGGACTAGGGAAGGGAGCCGCCCAGGGAGCCGCCCGGTACCCAATCGCTCCTCAGCGTTTAGGCTGTGGACCCCGACAATGGCGGCCGCCCGTGTGCAGATCACTGTCACTGGGGTTGAATGCTCAGGGACCGGCAGAGGCCAGAGGAGCCGGGGAGTGGGAGAATCCAGCCGCCCACCTATACGAGGCAGTTTGGCGTCTGCTAGAGCCGGGACCAAAGCAGCCCCACCGCCCACGTATAGGAGACAGTTGCTAGGTGCGTCAGCTGCGCACAGCACTCCAGGGTCCAAAATGCCTCCTGCCAATGTCTCCTCTCTGCAGAGCCCCACATCTCCCGTGGCGATTCTGCACCGACTTCAGGCAGATCCTCAATTGAGTGGGTGTGGAGGTCAGAGGGGGAACAAGATGCTTTCCTGTGGGGCTGAACCCACCCCACTCTCTGGTGAGGTGGGTACAGCTGTCCCGTGCTCCCTTCTCTATTGGCCATCCCGCACTCTCCAGATTTTGGTGATTTATTTCCCTAATCACCTCAGTCTTTTCTTGCTCTCTCTCTCTGTCCCACGCTGATTCTCCATGGATTCACACCACCGTTCTTGTGGGGAAGTGAACCTCTAGGGTTGTGGCAGTGGGAGACCCATGCCTTCCACTCCAGGAGCACGAATCCAGGAGGTCACCACCATTCCACCATCATTGAGAATGAATCAAAGGAGTCTTAAAGGAACGGGCTGAAAAGTGCGGATCCTGTTTCAGTCTAAGTCTGAAACAGGATCCGCACTTTTCACCTGCCACACACATGCCCACTTCTCCTCTCTGGGCATAATAAAA